>NC_134403.1:91793561-92023561 GCF_038048845.1 Mixophyes fleayi
AAAAGTCTCAAAATAAAACAAACAAACTGAAAAGCACTGTGGAAGCGACTGAAAGAGCTAGGCTCTCCGAAAACACTATGGATATTGGTAATTAAAAGAATAAAATCACGAGGTAGCGCTACCATCATACTGAAAAAAAGCCATGTTGTCTCTAGGTATGATCACGAGAGGTTGTGTTTTGTAGCCTAATTTTACAAAATCTCTTTCAATAGTGCCCCCTACCTTTTCAAGTTGCGGGTATGAAAAAGCGGAGATCAGATTCTAGTTATTATTTAATTAGTACATTCTACAAAATGATAGCTAGAATCTGGTTGGTTGCTATAGGCAACATCTCCACTTTTTCTAACCCGAGGGGTTGTGTTTTGTAGCCTAATTTTACAAAACCTCTTTCAATAGTGCCCCCTACCTAGCGCTTTATATACATTTGCAATCACAGGAGGAGGAGTCTCACAGCTGTATATACAGCATTTTGTGCTATGGATCTGTGGTACTATAACTAATAAGGCACCTTACTAGATTCCACTAGTCATCCACATTCACTCTGGACAGGTCTGAATGAGCTGCCTAGACATTGCTAACATGAGGAGAGTGCTGCTTTTCCTGGTGATGACAGGGTCCAGGGTGGGTGCACTAACAGAAAGGGTTAGTGCACCCTCCCCTCCTGTCTCCATACCTGTTCTTCCGCTCCGTCTTTACTGCATATGACTAGCCGGAGTTTCTGAAGTATTGGTACTTTTTGTTCATTGTTCTGTATGGTTTCACCCTGTATAGTCTACTGTTAGTACTGTGTGCGGCGCTGCGGATACCTTGTGGCGCCTAACAAATAAATGATAATAATAATAATAATAATAATAATAATAATAATAATAAAAATCTGGTTAAGAAACTATTGAAAGAGAAGGGTCTTAAACTAATCAAAGAACTATTATTGCAATATTGTGAATAACATATTATATTTTGTATAACATTACTATATACAATTTGTAGATCTCCACTAGATTTTGTTCTTTTATTTTTATTAAATCTATCTTAAAAATACTCTGGTTCCACTTATGGAAAGCTTCTTTCTTCACCCCTCCACCTACATATGACTCAAGTGTTTATGGATTTGGTTTATACACTCTGGAGTTCTTTTCATCAGTGACCTCTAAAAGTATATCTAAAGCTTCAATGCAGTTTTATTGTTAGTCTCGCCTTATGTCCTACTCATGTTTCACTAGCAGGAATCTATTTATATGAACTGCCTATGTGTTATGGCTGAGACTGAACCAGAGACTTCTGTTCGTCCTCCACTTGCTATTACTTTATATAGTAAAAGACACAGTTGTCTGAAGCCTGGGAGTTAGAGAGGGATGATAGCACTGGTGCTCAGGACCAGAGGATGCGATGGGACCAGCAGGGGTTATTTTCATGTAAAGAAGAAGCCCTGCTCAGACAGTAGAGTATACTGCTTTTATCACTCTATTTGTGCCTCATTTCTTGGAAAACACTATCATACTCTGTAGCCCATTACTTTCAGAAGTGGACAGAATTACAGTCATGCATCAGCAAAATACCAATCAATATACCATTAGAAACGTATCAAGTTTCCTTGCATATACTCCTAACTAAAAATATACACATATCAAAGGAGAAATATCTGCTAATATAATACAATATCTAAGTATTAACTTAATGCAGATAAATTCAGCAAAATATTGTGTTAATTACAGTACAAAAAGAACACATAATAAATTAACTGATGGGTTTATAATATATAATACTACAAGTTCTTGCTGGCTATAGGATAAATATCAGCAAAATATTTCTCCATTCCGTCCTCCTGTTTCTATATACAAAATAGGAACTGCATATGTATTAAAACAAACATTGCTCACAGATTAATTTAATAGATAGCTGAAATAGTACATAGAGAAATCTAACAATCTTTTCAGTTGGAGAATAATATACATAAATGCTTGCAATCCAATGATATGGAGAAAAACCTACAGCTCCACATCCTCTTATAGTGCCACTGTCATCACACAGTGGACCTCATTTATGATGCACATTAGATGTCCATGACAAATCTCTTTTTTGCGCTGTTACAGCTAGATGGTCTACCCAGCGCACTATAAAGAGTACGCTCGCTCTCCGCTTTGGGAGATGCAAACCATAAGTGCTCCTAACAATGCAGCGCAAGTCATTCCTCCACTGCCAGGTGAAGGAGGCGTAACTGATAACGCCATAATACATGTGCACAATAACATCTGGAGTGACCCTGGCACTAGGGGGAAAATAGAGAGAGAGCCCAGGGATGAGGTGAGCCCAATAAGTGCCAAAATAAGCTCAAGACAGGGGTGTGAAAAATCCTCAGCAGCAATGGGGTTAATCATGAGAGTGGGGCACATCAGAACTATCTTGTATCCCTTTAAACACATACTAATACTTTCATACATTTAAAGGTTTTTATTACATTAGTCAAAGAGTGCCAGAAATACGTCTCTCAGCGGATGTGCCCCATGATAAGTATGGCATAAGACCGGATAATGGGTAGCATTAACTAAAGGATCTTACTTGTTCTTTGTGGATGGGTAGGTTACATTCATAAGAATATTGTCTGCCTTCAGTGCATGGAGGTTATAGGCACACTTTAAGATAGATCTTGTAAATATTAGTTATAGTCTTATTTATTTTATACACTAAATAACATACATTAGAAAATCCTAAGGTGAGGTTGAGGTTTTCTAATGGTATTTTAGAAAACTAGCTGTCATAGTCATTGGCAAAGCAGAGGGATGCTGTACATTAAAGAGCAGCATGTCCCGTTGGTAACATTTACAAAAACAAACAGATACCCTCTTCATCGTGAGTTATATATTGAAGAATAAAATATATTAATTGTAAAAGGCAGCAAGTAGTCTGGATTATATCACAGTATATGCAATAGGTAAACAGTCTTTTAAAAAATGAAAAGTCACAAAATTAAAAAGTTTGAACTGAAAGGGAATAGTTACAAATATCCTTAGTACCCACATTTGTTCATGATTTAAATTGTTTTTCCCCCAATTTGTAACATAGGTGATATTAAACATGATCCCACAATCATGTTTTATCTTACCAAAACACATGGTATCATTTGATTTGGTTTTATAATCTTCCTAAAAATCACAATCAACAATGTAACAATGTCAGGCAAATGTGGAAGTGTGTATGCACTCACGACCAGCAGTGTAGGCAGATATCTATGGTGTGCAGAGTCACGGTCATTTCTGCTGGTGGTTATGACAGATGAAGAGCATAGATCTGAAGGTAAATCGTGTAGGTGTGTTCACACAAATCTGCATCTTCGTCAGTGATTGTCAAAATCGTTACAGAAATCACTTCTGATGTAATTTTCTGTAGTGTGTGTTTCCAGCTTAAGTTTGAAAAATGTAAATTGCAAATTTGCTTTAACCATACTATATGTCCTTTGACCATGTTATATGTCCTGTACAAAGCTTTTCCCTCTACAGCAAAAACAGTTCTATGAGAAAAGACATAACTGACTAAAATAATAATAATTCATAATAATAATCACATTTAGACATGTTATATGCACAAAAAGTTACTTGTATGGTTTCTCCCAGCTGTATTATATTTTTCTGTTTTGCATCAGTGTTACATTGATTAATAATCTAACAGATATATTCACAGTGTGGAAAACTACCCCTAAAGACTCTTACAAGGAAAGCTTTACCTCGTTTAGCAGGAACACACTGGAATTGGAAAGCGACATGCAAGTAGGACGCTACCCTTTGCAGACGGAGAGCATATCAGGAGCACTTGCTGCCACAGCTCTCAGATCACAGCACAAAGCTTCTGGAAGCTCAGCCCCTCTGCAATTTAGTCTTCCAGGACTTCAGTGTAGACCTGCCCACATTGTTAGAGCATCATCACTACTCTGCTCTCACTGCTATGATGTCTAATGGATGGCATAAAGATCACTGCTTATTGTGCATGTTTGATATCTGCACAGAAACTTTCAGGTGTTTCAAAGGAAATTGTGAAAGGCAGGGAGTTAGAGGAACTGCGGAGGTCATGGATGTGTGAGCTCTCAGTACAAGTTGTGGAAGCAGATGAGGTAAAGCAGAGATCTCCTGAGAACAGATGCAGCGTGGGAGTGAGAGCAGTTGCTGAAGCAGGAGTAGAATATCAAATGCAAACCAGGGGAAGAGATAAGAGCTGAAATATCAAAAGTCACAAACTTTATATTCATTAAATCTGGATGTGTTATTTTATCTGGGTCAGCGTCACAATTAGTACTAAGGCAGTGACCTAGAGCGTCAACATATCGAGGGCACCTAAAGATGGACATAATGTCACTTATTAAGTGTTTTTTAATTTTTCTCAGGACCCTGCTCTGAGCACTAAGAGTTAAAATGAAACACACTTTCTGATTTAGCTGATAGCAGCTGACAGCACCCACAGACAGCACTGAATCCTGCATCCCTCTCCCCACCACCTCCCGGCCGCTTTCTCAGTACAAGGTAAGAAGTGGGGGAGTGTTGTGTGAGTACAAGGAGCAACTAGTTTGTCCAGTAGCCTTCAAATGGCCCTAATTTACCCCAGAGGCCGGTGGTAGTCATTATCCCGATTATGAAAACGCCAACATCGATATCTCGAAAGGATGAGACTGAAGGTGTCATTGTCGACAGAGTGGTAATAGTGACAGCTTGAAAAAAATATTAAACATTCTAAAAAATTAAACATTTAAATATTTATAATAATAGTAATGTATAAAAACCCTATATATGTACTAACCTATAACAAAACTACCATGATCTATCCTTCTTTCTCTCTTTCTTCTGTCTTCTCTCTTCTGATGTCTTCTGTTCAGCTATGACAGTGGTGTAGGGAGACTACCCTAGTGTCTGTTAGGGAAAGATTGTGGCAGGTGAGGTACAGCAGCAGGGATGTCTTGCAGAAGAGAGGAATAATGTGTTGGTGGGGCCAGTGTCAGCAAGGGGGGACTGGCAGTGAACAGAGAGAGAGATTGTGGCATTTGGGGTGTCTGGCAGCAGGAACCTACTATGCAATGCTTGGCACACACAGACACACACATGAAATCCCTCTATCCCTAGGGGGTCAAGTAGTGGGACCCACCAGGGATATGACCAGTATCCTGGTGGGTCAGTCCGACACAGGCACTAGATATTGCTTGACAGGCTTGTTGTCATACTCTGTGTAGTTTTGTGGATCTAAACACAGGAGCGTGTATCAGATCCACTTAGTGCCGAGTCCTAAATATTGAGGATGAGCTTTCAGTTGTTTGTGATGGGAGGACAGTTTGTGACTACCATTTTACATGTTAATGGAGATGCAATGAAAAATCTGTGTAATACTGAACAGTACATTTGACATTTGTGTATTATTATGAGTTTTTTATTAATAATTATGAAAAAGTTAAATAATAATAATTCCCCTTTAATGTAGCATGTTAATTAATGGTATGGCCACTGTAAATTAATCTCTCTCTAAAAATCTTTGTAATGTGCTTTAAAAGAAATGATATGAAATGTTCCTTAGTTTGTACAACACACAAGACAAGTACCACTTTTCTTGACTATGGCCTACAAAATAAAAATCAACTACGAGTATATACACTAAGAAGAATAATGTCAGGGCAACTACACTTATGAAAGCTAAATAAAAAAAGCTCCCACAATCGCTGAAAGACAATTTATTTAATCTACTCAATAAATCTGAGGTAAACACACATACAACATAGTTCATTTAATACATTATGGGAATAGTTGCCAACTGTCAGTAAATCTCCTAACATATTTCTCATACACACTCACACACATTTTATATATATACATATATATATATATATATATATTTCTCACACACACATATTTCTCATACACACACACACAAACAATTCTCAGACACATACAGACACACAATTATCATAAACACACACATAACATAGACACACATAACTTTCTCATACACACTGACTTGCACTCTCTCTCAGACTCACACTCACACTCCATCACACTTACCTGCTCATGCTGGGCTGCATCCAGTATGCTCTGTGGCTTAGGGCAGTGTGGGTAGGGGGCGTGTCTATGCTCTGATTGGCTGAGTGACCCTGTGATGCCTCTCAGCCAATCAGTGCATAACAAGGACTGCTGATGAGTTACTGCCGGCAGGAAACTCGTGTGTACCACAGACCAGCACAGGCTGCACCTCCAAAGCAGGTATTAGCCCCTCCCCCTAGACCTCAGTGGACTAGTCTGACACTGCATGTACTCATATTTAGTGTATCATATAAGGGCCCAAATTGAGTGCCTTGAATATGTTTAGCCTTTGGGTATTACTCCAGTATGAGGCGTTTTTTCAAGAAGAATTTTATAAGAAGCTGTGACATTCAGCTTTCTGGTAGATGACGCATTACCATAGCTCTTGGGTTGTAGTCTGACCCATGTGTTATCTGTGTGTAGTTTGTGTGTTTGTGTGTTACCTCAGGATGCGATGGTTTCTTCCTACATTCCAAAACATACTGGTAAATTGTTTTTTCTTATGACTAAATTGGCCTTATTGTGTACATTTGTGTACATTTGCCAGTGCTAGGGAAAGTAGATTGTAAGTTCCACTGAAACAGGGTTGATGTGATGCTTTAATTTAGCTTGAGCTGTTGAACCAATGAAATTTGACACTGAATATTGATTATTTTGTTATGCACAGTATGTAATTTGAAACACCCGCTGTACATTAAACTTAACCCGTGTTCGACAAAATAGGAGCTGCAGGAACAGGATTGTAAATCCTTACAGATATTTTTATTGACAATTTATACAAATGTACTGACAAGCATATTTTTTACTAATATATTGTCTACCCCTTAAAGCTTGTTCATACCAGGGATTACAATCTCTACAGTCCTCTTCAGTGGAGCTCTATTGACAACTGGATGGTGCATATCCTTCAGCACAGGATGCGATCAGTGTACTGACTTCAGTTAAGATGGGAGGAGCAGGATATTAAAAGAAAATGATTGTAGGGAAATATGTAGGAAAAGTCTAAAAATGTGGGGTTCATATTTCCACCGCTAAGCCCAAGTCTCCATCATGTGTAGTTTATAAGCCCAGATAGATGTCTTATTTCCACTTTTGGAAAGTGTCTCTGTGATACTTTTGAACCCTGTAGGTTAGGGCCTTAACAAACTTGTGTTGGAGTACTTACCATCAGTAAATGCCATTACTGACCCCTCCTACTGGTTCTGCTTGGACACCAGACACTCACCAACTGTAAGTGTCAATTGCGACATCAATTTGGTGCACCAACTTGAAGGAGAATAGCTGCTACCACCTGTCCTGCCTATTATGACATTGGGATCAACGGTTTGATTAATTAAACTTTTACATTTACCTTTTTAACTACTGCATTTTGAAGCTTCATTTATACCTTATAGCTACATTTATAATAACACCAACGCGTTGCAGTTTACTAGTGTATATAGTGAATTGTCTTATCAATAGTACATTAAACATTTTTACAAAGACATACATCAATAAAGTAGATTGGAATGTATATTTGTATTATAAAAGTAATCATTTGGAAGTATGAAAAAAAAACATCCCTAAAGGACAGTTTCTTAGACTAAGGAGAAACTGAGCTACAGAAGAAGACCTTTTTACGACAAGGAAGATCTTCTAGGAAGAGTCTTGGAGATATGATAGAGTCCTTCCTGATGTGTAAAACCGAAAGAGGAAAAATAATGAGAGGAAATGAAAAGGGAGAAGTATCAAATATAAAAGAAATTGAGAGGAAGGGTAGGATTGAAAATGTGAAAAGAGAGACGGATATCGATAGGGCTAATATTCAGAATGGAATTAGCAATAGAAAGGCTGAGAGCTCTCTAGCATTTAGTTCGCAATATAACCCATATTCTACGAGGATTAGGAACATTGTAGAAAAAGTACAGTTTGTTAAGACTGGATGAAAGTTTAACTGCTTTAATAGCAGAAAAACCTGATGTGATTTTCAGAAAATCAGAAAAGGATGAGAGGAAATTCTACAAATGACAACCTGACAAACCAAAAGATGAGATCAATACAGGACGCTATGTAGGCGGGATGCATCTCTGGATCTTTGTTTAGAATGTTAACCCTGCAAGGCTTAAATTAAACTATAGAGCTGAATGATATTTGATGTATGGGATAAGATTTAATCTTGAAATACTGTGATGCTAATATAGATGTTAACTGTAAAGAAACACAGTTACATTCTATAATCTAATTAAAGATGTTTTTACAAAAGAGAATGTGGATTGAAAATCCATCGGTGAACTATCTAGGCCCCCATATTGTCTAGGAGCATGAAACGTTCTGAATAGGGATGGTTAATTACGGAATATAAAGACTGTTATTTATACTGAAAATAGGAATATACAAGATTATTTTTGTGAAAATAAAAATAGAAATTAAATGTCAGTTTGTAGGAAGTAGCATGATATTTATATTTAGAAGTGTATTAATTACTGATGATAAAGAGTGATATGTGGATTAGATATCTGGGCAGCTCAGTACCATGGATAAACAGTACTTTACCTCTGGGCAGCCCAGTACCATGGATACACAGTACTTTAACTCTGGGCACCCTGGTACCATAGATACACAGTACTTACGCCTGACATTCAGTGTGAATGGCGCAGAGAGGAGGGACGCTGGCTCCGCGAACACGTGAGTATGTTACTTTTTTTGTTAACCATCCAGCTCCCCTCACCAACGTACGGGTAGGAGACACCCCCCCCCCCCCACCATTGAACGGGTCGGAGACACACTCCGCCTCCTGGCATAAAAAAAAAGACGAGAGAAAACAAAATTGTTATTAAAAAAAAGGTTAAATAAATGTAAAAGAAAATCAGCAATGAGGCCCTCTGACATGGCCGGGCCCAGGGGGGTGGGGCGGGCCCAGTAATAATTTAAATAAATTTCTGTGCCCTCTGGAATGCCAGATCCGTCCGCAACAAGCTGACTGCTATCCACGACCTCTTTCTATCCAACTCCTTTAACCTGCTTGCCGTTACTGAAACCTGGCTCTCCGATTCTGATACTACTTCCCCCGCTGCCCTCTCCTATGGTGGCCTCTCCTTCACCCACTCCGCCCAGGTGGGGGAGTGGGCCTCATCCTATCCTCCTCCTGTACTTTTCGTGTCATTCCCCCTGAACCCTCCCTCTCCATCTCCTCCTTTGAAGCCCACTCCATCCGCCTCTTCTTCCCCATCGATCTCCGCATCACTGTCGTCTACCGCACCCCTGGCCTCACCTCCCTCTTCCTTGATAACTTCGCTGCCTGGCTTCCTCACCACCTCTCCTCCGACCTCCCCTCCATCATCCTCGGCGACTTTAACTTCCCCATGGACAATCCCTCTGACCCTGCTTCCTGCAAACTGCTCCCCCTTTCTTCCTCCCTTGGCCTTACCCAATGGACTTCCTCCTCTACCCACTGCCTTGGCCACACCCTTGATCTTGTCTTCTGCTACATATGTAATCTCTCTGACTTCTCCATCTCTCCCTTTCCTCTATCCGATCACATCTCCTCTCCTTCTCTCTCTCATCTCCTGCTCCCCTCCCCCTCCCCAAACCTACTCTGTCCATACGCAACCTCGACGCTCTTGACCCTGCCTCTCTGTCCTCCTCTCTCAATACCCTTCTTTCTCCCCTTTCCTCCCAGGCCTGCCCCAACCAGGCGGTCTCCCTCTACAATCACACCCTCACCTCCGCTCTGGACGTGGTCGCCCCTGCCCACTCCGTCCACCCCCGCTGCTCCAAACCCCAAACCTGGCACTCCAAATTTACCCGCTTCCTCCAAAAATGCTCCCGTTCCGCCGAACGTCACTGGAGAAAATCCCGCTCCCTGGCTGACTTCCTTCACTTTAAATTCATCCTTTCATCCTACAGCTCTGCCCTCTCACTCGCTAAACAATCTTTCTTTAAATCCCTCATCTCTTCCCAGTCCTCTAACCCCCGCCGCCTCTTTGCCACCTTCAGCACTCTCTTGGCCCCCTCCCCTCCCCCCCTCCCTCCTCCCTGACTGCCTCCGATTTCGCCTCCTTCTTCTCCTCTAAAATCGAGGCCATCCGACTTGAAATCTCCTCCTCCACTCTCTTTTCTACCCCTCCCACTCTTCTGTCCTCCCCCCCAACCACCTTCCCCTCCACTCTTTCCGTCCCACCACCGGCGAGGAAGTCCACTCTCTCATTTCATCCTCCCCTCCCCCCCACTACCTGTCCCCTGGATCCCATCCCCTCCCACCTTCTACGCTCCCTTTCCCCCACCACCTGCTCCCACCTCGCTCACCTCTTTAATCTCTCCCTCTCCACTGGCATCTTCCCCTCCTCCTTCAAATATGCTCTCGTATCCCCCATTCTTAAGAAACCTAATCTCGACCCCACTTCTCTCTCGAACTATCGCCCCATATCTCTTCTCCCTTTTGCCTCCAAAATTCTCGAGAGGCTCGTCTGCAGCCGTCTCACCTCCTACCTTTCTGAATACTCCCTCCTTGATCCTCTCCAGTCTGGTTTCCGCCCCCTCCACTCCACTGAAACTGCCCTTGCTAAAGTCACCAATGACCTCCTCTCTGCTAAAGCCAGGGGCCACTTCTCCCTTCTCATCCTCCTTGACCTCTCTGCAGCCTTTGACACCGTTGACCACCCCCTCCTCCTTCACACCCTCCAGTCTTTCGGCCTCTCCGGCCCAGTCCTGTCCTGGTTCACCTCTTACCTTACTCACCGTTCCTTCTCTGTCACCACCTCTGGGTCTCTCTCCCCCCCATCCACCCTTCCAGTCGGGGTCCCTCAGGGCTCTGTTCTGGGACCCTTACTCTTCTCTCTATACACCTCCTCCCTGGGTGAACTCATCAGCTCCTTCGGCTTCAGCTACCACCTTTACGCTGACGACACTCAACTATACCTCTCCTCTCCTGATCTCTCTCCCTCCCTCCTCTCTAGGGTGTCCGCCTGCCTCTCTGCCATCTCCTCCTGGATGTCCTCTCGATTCCTCAAACTTAACCTTGCCAAAACTGAGCTCATAGTTTTTCCTCCCTCTCATACCCCATCCCCTTCTGACCTCTCCATCACTGTCGACAACACCTCTATCTCCCCTGTCCCCCAACTTTGCTGCCTTGGTGTCATCCTCGACTCCTCTCTCTCCTTTGGCCCCCACATCCTCTCTATTGCTAAATCCTGCCGCTTCCAGCTGCGCAACATCGCTCGCATCCGGCCCTTCCTCTCCCAAGATGCCACCAAATGCCTTATCCACTCTCTGATCATCTCCCGCCTGGACTACTGCAACCTCCTCCTCACTGGCCTCCCCCACTCTCATCTCGATCCCCTTCGTTCCGTCCTTAACGCTGCAGCTAGGCTTATTTTCCTCTCTCGCCGCTCCTCTTTTGTCTCCCCCCTCTACCTAGCCCTTCACTGGCTCCCATTCCCCTTCAGAATCCTCTTTAAGCTCCTCACACTCACCTACAAGGCCCTCGCCAACTCCACTGCGCCCTACATCTCCACCCTCCTCTCTATTCATGCTCCATCCCGCCCTCTCCGTTCTGCCTCTGACCGTCGCCTCTCTTCCCCCCTTATAACCTCCTCCCACGCGCGTATCCAAGACTTCGTCCGCGCTGCCCCCCTCCACTGGAACAAGCTCCCTCCCTCCATCAGAACTTCCCCTAATCTGTCCAGTTTCAAACGGGCCCTAAAAACCCACCTTTTTCTTAAAGCCTTTCTGTCTCCCACTTAACTTCCTACCTTATCTTCTGCCTCCGTCCCCCTACTCTCCCTCTCTCCCCTGCGTCTCTCTGTCTGTCCACCCCTCCCCTTAGATTGTACGCTCCTCTGAGCAGGGCCATCTCTCCTCCTGTTTCCACCACTTCTAACTCTGCTCTCCAGCTACTTAGCCCTCCTCCTCGAGGGTCCTCCACCCCACGTCCACTCTCGCTCCCTCCTCCCCCCTGGGGGTCTCCCTGTCTTCCGCGCCCTCCTTCTTGGGCCCCGTCGTTTGCGGATCCTCCCTCCCCCTTCCCCGCCCTCTCTAGCTGTGCATTGAGCTTACTGAGTTGCTGTGTTTACTGTACTGTGCTGTCTCCCATTGTATTGTAATTTTGTCTGTCTCTGTACGGCGCTGCGGATGCCTTGTGGCGCCTTATAAATAATAATAATAAAATAGCATTTACAATTAACAAATATTACCATTTCCCACAACAATTACAGTAATTAAATAATACATAATCACATTTAATAAATAGATCTCATTTTCCACAAACAGACCACAATCAATAAATAGCTCCCAAACCACCCCAGCATTAAATTAAAGGTCCAATTACCCCATTATAAAGTCATAGGCCCCACTATTAAATTAAATTGTCCCACCATCACCCCACAAATAAAACAGCACAATAATTACCCCCCTTCCCACACACACACCTGCACTCCACGGTTAAATTAAGACCCCCCCTGGGTTCTGACATTCAAAAAGTCTATGAATTCACCGTGCCAATGAATAGATATCCAGTCCTAGGGCTGACGCGTTTCTCCATTACTTAGAACGGCTTCATCAGAGGATGTGGCCCAGTTTATCACACTCAAAGCATAGCAGAGCAGATGCGGCCTTAGCTGGTTTCTAGTTTGCAGTATCTTTCCCCTCGAACAGACACATAAACCCGGCTTCTGTCGGGGAATTGCCGTTGGAAACCACATCAGAGGTTTGGACATTTATTGCAGTGCTCCAAACCTCTCTACGACAGTAGCAAGTTCTTCATTTGACTGTGGATCAGACTGAAATACTCACCTTTGCAACCCCCAGTTCAAACCATAGATACAGTGGTCTATGGCCAGTATTTAGATCATTCAGTTGGATGACTATTTCTCAGGTTGCAGCCACTTTTGGAGAGATCATATAGTTATGACCGAAGTGGTATTTCTGCAACAAAGCGCCATTCTTGGAAGCGAGATTGAGACATGTTTACCAGAGGAGAGATGAAGCATAGGTCGTTAGCGTATCAGAGGATGAAAAGGAGTTTGCATGTAGATGAGGTTAGAGATGTAGGGAGCAGAGGAGTTTAAGAAAGCTTTGAAGATGAGGGTGAAGAGGATTCTGTAGGGGAAAGGGAGCTAGTGGAAGGCTTGACAGAGAGAGGAGGCAGAGTTGGACCGGCTAGAAAGTTATATCACTCAGCATTAAGTATAGATTGAAGAGGAGCAAGATGGATGGGGGGTAGTCAGGAGAAGGTTGGAGTTAATCAAGGAGGGAAATAATCAGAGAATGAATGAAGGTTTTGGTGGCATCATGAGAGAGAAAGGGTCTGATACGAACGATGTTGTTGAGATGGAAGCAATAGTATTGGGTTAGGGAGTGGATATGAGGATTTTAATATATCTATTTAGAGCTTCTTCATGTTGCAGTCCTGGATAAATTTTAAGGAGCGAGTTTTGCAAATCGCCGATGTTAGGTGACTTTGACAGTTAAATTTAAAACGGTAATGTGTTTAAAGGCAAGATTTGCCTTTAAAATGCTCACATGCACAAAGCCACATAGTTTTTGCACTTTAACAGAATTTATGTATGTATTTACTGAAACCCTGGTTTCAAAGCTACTTATTGTTTTATAATTTATGTTTTATTTCTTAGACTATCAAATATCAATTACAAGCTACAGCATTAACAATCCAGTGACGTTGTAGCTTCCTATTGGTTTTCTAAGGGATTTAGCGTTTTCAGAATGTCTGCTGCCAGGAAATGAATCTTTAGATCAAGGTCACCCCAAGGACTTTACTGACTATCAGTTATATTTTTCTCTAGCATTCTTCATTCAGAAAAAGAATGGACAGATATTAGCAATCCCACACAGGAATCAGTCATAAAGAAGATTAGTGTATAAACTCTGAGTCAGATATCAGACTGGTTCCCATGGCTTTGAAACTGAAATTTGTGACTAACCAGAGCAATGTGTATTGATGGAATTCATTGTATTATTTATAGAAGATTGTATTAATTGTTGCTACATGATATTCCACATCTAATACTTTTAATCCAAAAGCAATTTAAAAATTCATATATACACTGCTGAACTGCTCATTGCAGAGCCCACAAAGAGAATGACGGGACAATATTTGGTCAGAGTGTGAGAAAACTGCTCTGATTGGTTATTTCCTGCTAGACCCCACTTGGGGTTCATTAATGCATTTTATGAAGTAAGTGTAAGGCATACAAACATTGGCATTACTGAAATGCATATTTTATGGGAACAAAAAGGACTCAATCATCATCTATTTATATAGCAACACAAATTCTGCAGTGCTGTACAGAAAATATCTGTCATTTGCATCAGTTCCTGCCCCATTGGAGCTTACAGCCTAAATTTCCTAACACACACTATGGTTAATTTCGTCAGTAGCCAATTAACCCACCAGTATGTTTTTTGCAGAGCAGGAGGAAACCAGAGCACCTGGAGGAAACCCACACAAACATGGGGAGAACATACAAACTCCACTCAGACAAGGTCCTGGTCGGGAATCAAACTCATGGCCCCAGCGCTCTGAGGCAGCAAGGCTAACCACTGAAACAAAACCAGAGAAAAAACAAGCCCGCGCTCGGTATATCCCACATTATATATGGTACCAGCTGCTTGGCAATAAGCCCGCGCTCAGTATATCCCATATTGTATGTGGTACCAGCTGCGTGGCAATATAAATGCCCATATATGTATACAAAACAAAAAGACAGTTGTCAGCGCTTATCCTTTACACTGCATATCTGTGTGTGTCTAGCAAAATGAAAACATGAGGTATAAGTTCATATTTTGAGCAAAACATTTAAGCCTGCATCCCAGCGTCAAGGGCACCTCACATATGTAGGTCCTACACTGACCTATATGCATTAAATACCATTAAAATGCAGTTAAAATCAGATGCACTCACCTCCCAGGTGATGGGGTTTACATCGAGCAAGGGCTGGCTTGTGAGCCACACCCATATGTGCCTTAAATAGGCTTGATGGACAGCTGCTATGACAATAAGGAAATATTTTGAAACAAAACCAGAGAAAAAATAAGCCCGCGCTCGGTATATCCCACATTATATATGGTACCAGCTGCTTGGCAATGAGCCCGCACTCAGTATATACCATATTGTATGGGGTGCCAGCTGTGTGGCAATATAAATGCCCATATATGTATACAACACAAAAAGACAGTTGTCAGCGCTTATCCTTTACACTGCATATCTGTGTGTGTCTAGCAAAATGAAAACATGAGGTATTAGTTCATATTTTGATCAAAACATTTAAGCCTGCATCCCAGCATCAAGGGAACCTCATTATATGCAGGTCCTACACTGACCTATATGCTTTAAACACCATTAAAATGCTAACCATTTCCATCCAACTCTATATGAGGCAACTATTTTTTTTTGTCCCTCAAACATTTTACCCCAGACAATGTCCATGCTTTTTAATACCTTTTGGAAAAATAAAGTATTTATTCAAAAGCAGTATATAAATCAAAGGTTAATAGTGGCGATAACACTGATATTGCTGACATCAGCCGTGCCATTGGAGGATTCCCATGAAGTCTTTTTAACACAAGAATTGAAGCAGTATTTATGCCGACGCAATACCCATTCTTTTATTGACATCTCAGGATGGCGAAAACAGAAAAAAATCATTTAGAAATGCTTTATTTCTTGAATAAAGCATTTGTAATGTACAAAGGTATTTAAATATTTTTCATTTTTCTGAAAATAAAATACTTTTTAAACTTTTTATTTTTTTCCACATTAGTGGAACTAAGAGCTCAAATGTGGCTCACACATGCACACGTCTGGCCTGATGACAGGGTGCATTAATCCTTACCATTCTGGGCCAGTATTGCTCAGCTGACCCAGAATTTTTTTATTATAAACGATCAGTGATAAAACGTCTAACATAACGGCATGGAGGGGTTGTTCAGTATAAATAAACCTAAAACTTTTTAATTTCTAGATCACTCAGTTTACATTGAATACTATACAGTATGAGGAGTAGATGAAAAATATATCATTCCGGAATATCCAATATAAAGTATGTTTTTTACCTGTATATTTTTTTCCTTTTTCAAGCAGATGATAAAGTAAGGATTGTGTGTATGTGTATGTGTATGTGTGTGTGTATATATATATATATATATATATATATATATATATATATATATATATATATATATATATTGTCCATAAATGTAAAATTCCTGTCGGAGGGGCATCTTAAATTTAAATGACTGTACATAAATATTTCATATGATACACAGTGATTTGTAGGACATCCCCTGTACAATCTTCCTACAATATTCTCATTATCTCTTGACAAAGCCAAGGCAAAATGTCATTATCGTACCGTTAGTTTGCCTAAAGGGTTAATCAGTAAGAAAGAGCTATTATACACACTTTGATTTCCTGCAGTAGACTCAGCCTGGGATAACATTTAATGGACGCTTTCACATTGCGGGAATCCCTGGGGTTTGGACAGGCGTCTTAGGTTTCTGAAAGGGAAAAAGCAACAGAGGTAGGAAAAGAGCCCTCGGCAGCTCCCTCTTTCACTGATTAAGCAGTTCAGGAAATCCAAAAGGCATTTGGTTTTTAAATAGATGTTTCAGTGGGTTTTTTATGTATCATCTTCTGCAAAGTCAGGTGGATTAATCAGGGTTTTGCTGTGCATGATTAGTGGACACGGATAAGGCGGTCTTACTCATCAATCTGGCACGCTTCAGAAAATTAGTAGTACGTTGTCATGCTCAGTAACACATAAATATGGCTCACAAGATCAATTCTTTGGAGAAAAATAACAAATGACCTTATTAAATGCCACCTATAATAATATACACATTTCATGTAAGATGAAAAAAATAACATAAAGGGTCTGAGTCATTAAGAAAAGTAAGGCAAAAAAAGGAGTAAATGTTCTCTGGAACACACCATGTTACAATACAAGGGGTGCAAATTAGTTTATTGTTTTTCACATAAGTTAAATACTGGCTGTTTTTCATCTAGCACACAGATACTTGATAACTTTATTTTTACACTGAAGTTTGAAGTTTATCTCTGACATACCCTATCCCAACTGTGAATCTGTCCCCACATTTTCCTCCCCTCCAATACAACATGGTTGGCCCATGTGCAAAGTTACTCCTTTTTTATGATTTGCTCTCCTTAATGACTCAGGCCCAAAGTGTTTCAATAAAGGTAAATTATGAACCACAAAATAGATGGGCTTGCAATACCCAAACAGCCATCTAATTATCTACCTTGTGCATAACCAGAAGTGCACCTACATTTCGTTTTTTGGAACTGCCCCTCTGCGCAGCCTTTTGTGGATTTGCAGGTCCAACAGGAAATCATACAGTGTAAAGAAAAATAATATGACTTAGAACTTCAGCCTATTTTTACATTTATGACCAACTCCTTCATTAAGTTCAGGTTTTATTTTTTCTTCTAAAATATTCTTTGGTCACCTATATTTGGTCATCGATGTCAGTTAAAAGTCATTTTTATTCCTTGACCACATATTAAGGCTCATGCAAAAGTGCAAATCAGCAGTGTGAATGCAATTTTGTGACATTACACATTAACTTTGCCCAAGTCTGCCTGATTTTATGGAAGTCCACTTGGCTATGCAGGTCAAAATTAGGGTGGGGGTATTAAAGTTTGCCCATGTCAATGGAAGGATTGTAATGACTCAGGGCATGCGTTGTTAAGTACAGATGCACCTAGTTTTTCACCCCAGTGGCAAAATTAGATTTTGTTTTATGGGACAGGATTATTTGAATGGGCTGGCAGCATGGAGATGATCACATCGACCAATGTAATCAAAAACTTCATACAAAGGACAGTCCTGCTATCTTCTCACTCTCATGATAAATATAACACATAAGTCTAAATCAAGTAATATTTTACTTGCAGTTTCAGGGGGCTGGACCGACTATCTTTGTGGACTGAGTGTGGATGGCCTTCAGAAGCAGAGACTCGCCTGGGAGGCTGGTCTGGATGGGGTTAGTGATAAAGACTGGGATAACATGCTTGAAAGTCCATATACAGTCACTGCATCTGCTAGGTTTCACCAAATAATACAGAAATGTAAGTTGCTCAATCAGGGCCGCCTTCAGAAATAATCATGCCCAGTATGGGCCCCCCGTGTCCCGTCCCCTGATGAGCGCCCCCCCCCCCCATGAGCAACAGCAACATATACTTACCTGGGGTCCCGCCGCTGGTCTCCGCTACTCTGTCTTCAGCCTGGCTGTCACCGTGACAGCCAGGCACCAGGATGCGATCGCAGGGGTGGAGGAATCATTCCCCTGCGATCATGTGCTCTGCCTGTGACAGCCAGATCACATGATCGCAGGGGGAATGAATCCTCCACCCCTGCGATCGCATCCTGGTGCCTGGCTGTCACGGTGACAGCCAGGCTGAAGACAGAGTAGCGGAGACCAGCGGCGGGCCCCCAGGTAAGTATATGGTGCGCTGTTGTACCGGGCCCCCTGGTGAGCCCGGCCCGGTACAACAGAACCCCCCTTACCCCCCTGATGGCGGCCCTGTGCTCAATCAATTTATAGGTTCATAGCAGGTACTTGAAAAAGTGGGGTTAATCCAGCAAGGAAAAAATATGGAGAGAAAAATCCCCAGCACACTGCTATCCCCTAGAAAGTCCTGACTTACAGCTTCCACAACCTTCTGGTCCCCAACCTTATGTCCTGTTTTGGTTCCCAAGCTTGTTGGAAGGAGCTATCTCTGCTGGCAAATTGATTGACAGCCCTTATTTCCTTGGGGCTGGACAGGGACCAAGGTGTTGGCCATCTCACTAGTGGACTAGATCTAAAACATCTGGAAATAACAGGCTTGCACAATGGTTCTCAACAAAAGAGCCTAATCACTACTGATGAAGTTAGCTGTAGTTACCTCCCTCAATTAACCCCTTATAGTCTTAATGAGATCCAGAGCTCCAGACTTAATTGCAAATCCTGTGGGTGTTAGCCAGCCCCCTGTATGCATAGTCCTGAGACCTGTAACTAATAGCCAGTGCTTAGAGCACCCTGGAAGAGGGATGTGATCAGGGCCGGATTAAGGGAATGGAGGCCCTGGGTAAGGGGGCCTCCATTCCCCCGTGAGGGCCCCCCCCCCGTGATCCGAACCGCCGCCCCCCCCCGTGGAGCCGAGCTGCCCCCAAGGCACTTACCACCTTCTCCTGGCATTGCAGTCCTTCCCCGGCGTGCTGTACGCTCTTTACTGAGGAGATCTCGTGAGAGTGAGACTCACGAGATCTCAGTAAGGAGACTACAGCGCGCCGGGGAAGGACCGCAGTGAAAGTGCTCAGCAGCATTGATTGCACCGGGGGCGCCCCCGACCAATCAATACTGCTGCTGAGCACTTTCAAGGACCCCCTGGATGCCCGAGGCCCCTGGGCTGTAGCCCAGTTAGCCCTAGGGTTAATTCGGCCCTGGATGTGATGGAAGCAGTCCTTGAAGTATAAGTTATCCCAGGTTGGCTACAGCTCTTTCTGAGACATTTTACACTGTACATGCATATAATCTACATTTACATGATAGTATATACACATACAAGAGGCAAGACATGAGGTGGCTATGTGAAGAGGCACATGGCACAATTAACCTTTATTTTAACATTTCTGATATCCATCTCTGCATTAACATGGGGTATCTGGGGAACACAAAGGAGCAAAGAGTATCTTTAGTATCCAAAGGTGAAAAAAAAACAACCTATACACATAGGGCTTTGGCAGGGAATGTAGGCCATCCAGTTGCAGGCCCTCAGCAGCTGCACCCCCTGCTTCTATGGTAGCTACGCCTGTGCCTGCATCTTCCTATGCAATATTGTGTACCTAAGGGAGTATTTTGTATACCTGAGGAATTTGAAACAACTGTAACTGCATTCTAATGTTCTCTTCTAGCATAAACCTGCTGCCTGAAACAGGTTTTTCATTAAAGACAAAAGCCAGGCCTAGACTAATAATAGCAAGTCTGGCATTTGGCTAAATGTTTGGTGTGCCTGAGACTGTAAGTGAGATGGTCTGGTCTCCTCAAATTCTGTTAAAATGGGCTGCTAAGACCCTATGCCCTCCATTTAATTGTGTTGCGCCATGGCTTCCGATCCAACTTTATCAGGCCTCTCTGCCACTGCACTAGCAGTGTCACCATTAGTAAGGCACAGCATCAAGTCAGCCAATGGATGGCTGAGCTCCCTGTGACATCAATAGGTTTTTGTTTCAGGCATGTACACAAATGTGGGCCAGTGTAATGTGTTTGCCAGAGCTGCCCCAAAGCTTATTGGTTCCTAGATGTGATTTCCCTGTAAGCCAAGGCTCAAGGAAATGCTGTGATAAGTCTGGATATCTTAACACAATATACCTCTCTGTGGGGCCAATTTATTTACAATGGCACTTTTGCCTCATTAATTATCATCTGTCATCACGCGATGACAGATAAATTAACCTGTGACTTTACTACTGAAATCATGTAGAGACAGTACATACAATAGTTGGTTGTCCCTGCAATGACTTCTTTATAAAGTTAACTTTGGATTCTGACCCGGAGTCTTTACTGTGCATGCACAACCCAAGGTTATTTATGTAAATTAACGCAGTGGAGAGCAGGAAAGCTGCAAGAAGGGATCCGAACATCCCTTGACCACAATGCTCTCCACATAGGATTGTATGGCATATGTCATTTGCAGATGGTGTTAGCCATCAGGGACAAGCTGAGAAAAGCTAAGCTTTTTGAAGCTTGATGCATTTACCCACACCCATTGAATATTATGGGCACTGCAGTTTTATGCATTAATTTGCCTAATGCAGGAGATGTTGCTAATATCTCCTGTGTTAGACTTTCCTTAAATAGTCAATTTACTTAAGAATACCTAAACTGCATGCTTTTGGGCTTGGTAAATAGGCCCCAATATATTACAGTGCTGCGGAATTAGTAGCACTGTATAAATAACTGATGATGATGATGACGTATTTTTATTAATATTATATTTCATATACATATTAAATATATTTTAAGATGCAGTTGTCTACAATGCAGGGAAATTTGAAACCGTTCTCATATAAATACACTCTGAGACTGAGAAGTGTTCAGTGGGCAGATTGCTCTCCCAGGGAAACATTGTTTTTCACAGAAGCCACTCCTGCTTCAGAAATAGGACAAACCATGACAGTCCTGCAGCAATTTATACATAATTCAGCAAGGAAGTGTTTGCTGAATGAAAGACTTTGTTCACAGGCAATTTGATTCTGTTACTGCTTACAAAACCAAAAATAATCACATTACTTAAAGGTGCATTCATTCCCAGGTCAAAATGATGAAAACTTTGTTGGAAAAATGAACAATGTAGAGAGTAAGGTTGACCCAAAACATCCAGGTCCCTGACAACAACCTGACGTAAACCGACAGAATAATTCTGGGGCATGTCTGGAAAGCAGACTAGTAGAAGACTGTTGTTGGCCTGTGCGTAGTTACCTGCCAACTAGAGATGGGCGGGCTCGGTTGCCCGAGATCCGAACCCACCTGAACTTTGCCTATCCGAGTACCGAGCCGGTACTCTCCCACCCGTTCGGAATCAAAATTGAGGCAAAACGTCATTGTGACGTAGTCAGGGCTCGGTTCTCGTGATATTTGAAATGCATAAATACCCGCCTCCACAGCAATCCATCGCCATTTGACAGAGGGAGAGAGCAGGGTTAGGTCACACTGGCTATATCAGCGCAGGGACAGAGCAGTAATTGTACACCTTATTCTTTCTATTATTATTTCAATTCTATTCTATTCAATTCTATTATTATTACCAATTCTATTAGCAATTGTTAGAGCAGGAAGAGAGGAGGATAGAGGAGGCATTGTTTTCAATATTTTGCACTACAAGTGCTTTGGGGTGTCCCATATTCCCCAGTGTGAAACACTAATTTTTCTGGCTGTCAAAAGTGATATTTATCAGCAGTATCTATACAATTTTTTGCACTACAAGTGCTTTGGGCTCATTAAAATGGATTCAAAGCAGTCCACATATGAGCAGAATCAGCAAGCAGGTGCTGGTACCAGTCCTGATGGTAGTGTTCCCAGTACGTCATCTGGTAAATCCTATGTAAAAGTACATAGTCTTTTTAAATCAGGGAAAAAAACACACCCCAAATATTTTTTTACCGTGTTGAAGCGAATAAGAAGTGTAACTGAGGAAAAGTTAAGTGCCGATAAAAAAAAAAAAAAAAAATTGCCAACATGCCATTCTACACACACAGTGGCAAAGAAAGAATGAGGCCTTCGCCTTTCTCTATTAGTGGCAAATCAAAAAATGTTACTGAGCCTTCTTCTTATATGGTCACTCGTGACCAAGCAAGACCACGTAATTTGGAGTCTAAAAAAGGTGCACAACTACTGTTACGTGTGAAAGCCGAGCTGTAAGAAAACAGTAAGGCATTAGAGGATAATGTATGCTCAGAATCAGAAATTACAGCAATCCATGTGGAGAGTCCATCCACCAGTGGGATGTCTAATCGTGAGCATTCTGTTAGTGTACCCATAAAGAAGGTTCCTTTCAGCAGTTCTGCTGATGTGTGCCTGAACAGCCCGAGTGTAGCCGGTGATACACAAATTGACGATGCCACTTTGGAATTAAAAGAGGATGAGGGGGAGATATATGTAGGCGACGAGGGCGCTAATGATGTTGATGAGGATGATGCAGACAGATACCAAATTGCCTTTCTCAATTTCTATTTATATTCTAGACCAGTGGTTCCCAAACTTTTGCAGTTCGCGGCACCCTTAGAGTCTCCAAAAATTTTTCAAGGCACCCCTTCAAAATAATTACCGAGCAGTCCCGTTTTATAAGTAGTCAAAAAGACGTAATAAATATTTAGGTCAGAACAGAAATACTTATTTAGTTGTATACAAAAATAATACACACAAATCCAAGGGAAAATAATTTATTTATGTATATTTTTTTCAATTATATTTCTGTCAAAGAATAATTTACAGCTAACACACTCTGTGCCCCCTGCATCCACACACACACACGATGCCCCCTGCATCCACACACACGGTGCCCCCTGCATCCACACACACCGTGCCCCCCTGCATCCACACACACCACACCGTGCCCCCCTGCATCCACACACACCGTGCCCCCCTGCATCCACACACACACCGTGCCCCCTGCATCCACACACTCAGTGTCCCCTGCATCCACACACACACTGTGCCCCCACGCTCTGCCCCCTCAGCCTCTGCCCGCTCTGTCCCCTCAGCCTCTGCCCCTCGCTGTGCCCTCAGCCTCTGCCTGCTCTGTCCCCTCAGCCTCTGCCCCTCGCTGTGCCCTCAGCCTCTGCCCGCTCTGTCCCCTCAGCCTCTGCCCACTCTGTCCCTTCAGCATCTGCCCCTCGTTGTTCCCTCAGCATCTGCTCGCTCAGTCCCCTCAGCATCTGCCCCTCGCTGTGCCCTCAGCCTCTGCCCCTCGCTGTGCCCTCAGCCTCTGCCCGCTCTGTCCCCTCAGCATCTGCCCGCTCTGCCCCTCAGCATCTGCCCCTCGCTGTGCCATATGCCTCTGCACGCTCTGTCCCCTCAGCATCTGCCCACTCTGCCCCTCTCTGTGCCCTCAGCCTCTGCCCGCTCTGTCCCCTCAGCATCTGCCCGCTCTGTCCCCCCAGCCTCTGCCCGCTCTGTCCCCTCAGCCTCTGCACGCTCTGTCCCCTCAGCCTCTGCCCGCTCTGCCCCTCAGCATCTGCCCCTCGCTGTGCTCTCAGCCTCTGCCCGCTCTGTCCCCTCAGCATTTGCCCGCTCTGTCCACTCAGCATCTGCACGCTCTGTCCCCTCAGCCTCTGCCCGCTCTGTCCCCTCAGCCTCTCCCCGCTCTGCCCCTCGCTGTGCCCTAAGCCTCTGCCCGCTCTGTCCCCTCAGCCTCTGCCCGCTCTGTCCCCTCAGCCTCTGCCCGCTCTGCCCTTCAGCATCTGCCCCTCGCTGTGCCCTCAGCCTCTGCCCGCTCTGTCCCCTCAGCATCTGCCCCTCGCTGTGCCCTCAGCCTCTGCCCGCTCTGTCCCCTCAGCCTCTGCCCACTCTGTCCCTTCAGCATCTGCCCCTCGCTGTTCCCTCAGCCTCTGCACGCTCTGTCCCCTCAGCATCTGCTGGCTCAGTCCCCTCAGCATCTGCCCCTCGCTGTGCCCTCAGCCTCTGCCCGCTCTGTCCCCTCAGCATCTGCCCGCTCTGCCCCTCAGCATCTGCCCCTCGCTGTGCCATATGCCTCTGCACGCTCTGTCCCCTCAGCATCTGCCCGCTCTGCCCCTCTCTGTGCCCTCAGCCTCTGCCCGCTCTGTCCCCTCAGCATCTGCCCACTCTGTCCCCCCAGCCTCTGCCCGCTCTGTCCCCCCAGCCTCTGCCCGCTCTGTCCCCTCAGCCTCTGCCCGCTCTGTCCCCTCAGCCTCTGCCCGCTCTGCCCCTCAGCATCTGCACGCTCTGTCCCCTCAGCCTCTGCCCGCTCTGCCCCTCAGCATCTGCCCCTCGCTGTGCCCTCAGCCTCTGCCCGCTTTGTCCCCTCAGCATTTGCCCTCTCTGTCCACTCCGCATCTGCACGCTCTGTCCCCTCAGCCTCTGCCCGCTCTGTCCCCTCAGCCTCTCCCCGCTCTGCCCCTCGCTGTCCCCTCAGCCTCTGCCCGCTCTGTCCCCTCAGCCTCTGCCCGCTCTGCCCTTCAGCATCTGCCCCTCGCTGTGCCCTCAGCCTCTGCCCGCTCTGTCCCCTCAGCATCTGCCCGCTTTGCCCCTCAGCATCTGCCCCTCGCTGTTCTCTCAGCATCTGCCCGCTCTGTCCCTCAGCATCTGCCCGCTCTGTCCCCTCAGCATCTGCCCGCTCTGTCCCCTCAGCATCTGCCCCTCGCTGTGCCCTCAGCCTCTGCCCGCTCTGTTCCCTCAGCCTCTGCCCGCTCTGCCCCCTCAGCCTCTGCCCGCTCTGTCCCCTCAGCCTCTGCCCGCTCTGTCCCCTCAGCCTCTACCCGCTCTGCCCCTCTCTGTGCCCTCAGCCTCTGCCCGCTCTGTCCCCTCAGCATCTGCCCACTCTGTCCCCCCAGCCTCTGCCCACTCTGTCCCCCCAGCCTCTGCCCGCTCTGTCCCCTCAGCCTCTGCCCGCTCTGCCCCTCAGCCTCTGCACGCTCTGTCCCCTCAGCCTCTGCCCGCTCTGCCCCTCAGCATCTGCCCCTCGCTGTCCCCTCAGCCTCTGCCCGCTCTGTCCCCTCAGCATTTGCCCACTCTGTCCACTCAGCATCTGCACGCTCTGTCCCCTCAGCCTCTGCCCGCTCTGTCCCCTCAGCCTCTCCCCGCTCTGCCCCTTGCTGTGCCCTCAGCCTCTGCCCGCTCTGTCCCCTCAGCCTCTGCCCGCTCTGTCCCCTCAGCCTCTCCCCGCTCTGCCCCTCGCTGTGCCCTCAGCCTCTGCCCGCTCTGTCCCCTCAGCCTCTGCCTGCTCTGTCCCCTCAGCCTCTGCCCGCTCTGCCCTTCAGCATCTGCCCCTCGCTGTGCCCTCAGCCTCTGCCCGCTCTGTCCCCTCAGCATCTGCCCCTCGCTGTGCCCTCAGCCTCTGCCCGCTCTGTCCCCTCAGCCTCTGCCCACTCTGTCCCTTCAGCATCTGCCCCTCGCTGTTCCCTCAGCCTCTGCACGCTCCGTCCCCTCAGCATCTGCTGGCTCAGTCCCCTCAGCATCTGCCCCTCGCTGTGCCCTCAGCCTCTGCCCGCTCTGTCCCCTCAGCATCTGCCCGCTCTGCCCCTCAGCATCTGCCCCTCGCTGTGCCATATGCCTCTGCACGCTCTGTCCCCTCAGCATCTGCCCGCTCTGCCCCTCTCTGTGCCCTCAGCCTCTGCCCGCTCTGTCCCCTCAGCATCTGCCCACTCTGTCCCCCCAGCCTCTGCCCGCTCTGTCCCCCCAGCCTCTGCCCGCTCTGTCCCCTCAGCCTCTGCCCGCTCTGTCCCCTCAGCCTCTGCCCGCTCTGCCCCTCAGCATCTGCACGCTCTGTCCCCTCAGCCTCTGCCCGCTCTGCCCCTCAGCATCTGCCCCTCGCTGTGCCCTCAGCCTCTGCCCGCTCTGTCCCCTCAGCATTTGCCCTCTCTGTCCACTCCGCATCTGCACGCTCTGTCCCCTCAGCCTCTGCCCGCTCTGTCCCCTCAGCCTCTCCCCGCTCTGCCCCTCGCTGTCCCCTCAGCCTCTGCCCGCTCTGTCCCCTCAGCCTCTGCCCGCTCTGCCCTTCAGCATCTGCCCCTCGCTGTGCCCTCAGCCTCTGCCCGCTCTGTCCCCTCAGCATCTGCCCGCTCTGCCCCTCAGCATCTGCCCCTCGCTGTTCCCTCAGCATCTGCCCGCTCTGTCCCTCAGCATCTGCCCGCTCTGTCCCCTCAGCATCTGCCCGCTCTGTCCCCTCAGCATCTGCCCGCTCTGCCCCTCAGCATCTGCCCCTCGCTGTGCCCTCAGCCTCTGCCCGCTCTGTTCCCTCAGCCTCTGCCCGCTCTGCCCCCTCAGCCTCTGCCCGCTCTGTCCCCTCAGCCTCTGCCCGCTCTGTCCCCTCAGCCTCTACCCGCTCTGCCCCTCTCTGTGCCCTCAGCCTCTGCCCGCTCTGTCCCCTCAGCATCTGCCCACTCTGTCCCCCCAGCCTCTGCCCACTCTGTCCCCCCAGCCTCTGCCCGCTCTGTCCCCTCAGCCTCTGCCCGCTCTGTCCCCTCAGCCTCTGCCCGCTCTGCCCCTCAGCCTCTGCACGCTCTGTCCCCTCAGCCTCTGCCCGCTCTGCCCCTCAGCATCTGCCCCTCGCTGTGCCCTCAGCCTCTGCCCGCTCTGTCCCCTCAGCATTTGCCCGCTCTGTCCACTCAGCATCTGCACGCTCTGTCCCCTCAGCCTCTGCCCGCTCTGTCCCCTCAGCCTCTCCCCGCTCTGTCCCCTCAGCCTCTCCCCGCTCTGCCCCTTGCTGTGCCCTCAGCCTCTGCCCGCTCTGTCCCCTCAGCCTCTGCCCGCTCTGTCCCCTCAGCCTCTGCCCGCTCTGCCCTTCAGCATCTGCCCCTCGCTGTGCCCTCAGCCTCTGCCCGCTCTGTCTCCTCAGCATCTGCCCGCTCTGCCCCTCAGCATCTGCCCCTCGCTGTTCCCTCAGCATCTGCCCCTCGCTGTTCCCTCAGCATCTGCCCGCTCTGTCCCCTCAGCATCTGCCTGCTCTACCCCTCAGCATCTGCCCCTCGCTGTGCCCTCAGCCTCTGCCCGCTCTGCCCCCTCAGCCTCTGCCCGCTCTGCCCCCTCAGCCTCTGCCCGCTCTGTCCCCTCAGCCTCTGCCCGCTCTGCCTCTGCCCACTCTGCCACTGCCCGCTCTGTCCCCTCAGCATCTGCCCCTCGCTGTGCCCCCGCCGTGGACAGGAAGAAAAAAACAACTACTTACCAATCCGGAGGCGCCCGGGACCCAGCATCCTCCTCCTTCCTCGTTTCACTGAATGCCGGGAGTGACGTCACGCTTTTGGGGGTCCCCCATAATTGTGCATAAATATTTCTGGCTGTCAAAAGTCATATTTGTCAGCAGTATCTTACCAAATAATTTTTACCACTACAAGTGCTTTGCGCTCAGAATGGATTCAAAGCAGTCCACATATGATCAGAATGAGCAACCAGGTTCTGTCACCAGTCCTGATGTTAGTGTTCCCAGTACATCATCTGGGCAAGGCGATGTCAAACTACACAGTGTTTCGAAATCAGTCCAAAAAACAAAAACCCCCCAAAAATTTACTGTGTTGAAGCGAAAAAGAAGTGTTACTGAGCAAAAGTTAAGTGTCGATAAAAAAAATAATTGCCAACATGCCATTCTACACACGCAGTGGCAAAGAGAGAATGAGGCCTTCACCTTTGCCTATTAGTGGCAGATCCCAAAAAGTTACCGAGCCTACAATTGGTGCACAACTACTGTTACGCTTCAAAGCCGAGCTGCAAGATAACAGTAAGGCATTAGAGGATAATGTTTGCTCTGATTCACAAATGACACCAATCCCTGTGGAGAGTCCATCCAACAGTGGAATGTCTAATCGTGAGCATTCTGCTGATGTGTGCCTTAATAGCCAGAGTGTAGCCGATGATACACAAATTGAGGATGCCACTTTGGAATTAGAAGAGGATGAGGGGGAGATTTGTGTAGGCGACGAGGGCGCTAATGAGGATGTTGATGAGGATGAGGTTGTTTGTGTAAGTCCTGCACCAGTGACAGCAGTTCTGGCACGTGACAAGAAAAAGGCCATAATGTGTGGAATTATTTGTACCCAAATTAGAGATGGTCACTGACCCCCGTGTTTTGGTTTTGGATTCGGTTTTGGATCTGGTTTACCGTCGGGTTTTGGTTTTGCAAAACCGCCATTGCGTGTTTTGGCTTTGGTTTTGCTTTTGTTTGGTTTTGTTTTGCTATTTTGTTGGAAAATCAATGTTTTGGGGCCTAAAATAACCAAATTCAGTGCTCCACCTGTTTCTTGGATAAGTAATGTAATTGTAAAGCTAATAAATTATCCAAAAAAACAGTTTAATTCCTGGTAGGTAGGCCTTCATTAATTCTACACACAAACCAGATTGTCTTCCTCTCCATCTATGCATATTGGCAATGCAGCCATCATCTTTGGGTGTTTATTACACCCTACACTTATAGTTAAATATCTAAAGAAATGGACAAAGGCAGTTTGGTTTATGTCTCTATAGCCACTTCCCCCCCCCCCACCCCTCCACTTGTAGTTGAATAAAAAAAAAGCAGCCTGGATAGACTGAAAAACATAAAAAATAAATGGACTAAGGTAGTTTTGTGGCTGTCTGTGCCCCCCCCCCTTTCCCGCCCTCCACTTGTAGTTGAATAGAAAAAAGCAGCCTGCATAGACTGTAGAATTAGAATATTAAAAGAAATGGACAAAGGCAGTTTGGTATCTGTCTGCATCCTAATCATCCACATCATCATTAGCGCCCTCGTCGCCTACACAAATCTCCCTCTCATCCTCTTCTAATTCCAAAGTGGCATCCTCAATTTGTGTATCACCGGCTACACTCGGGCTGTTCAGGCACACATCAGCAGAACTGCTGAAAGGGCCCTTCTTTATGGGTACATTATCAGAATGCTCACGATTAGACATACCACTGTTGGCTGGACTCTCCACAGGGATTGGCCTTAGTGTTTTCTTGCAGCTCGGCTTTCACACGTAACAGTAGTTGTGCACCACTTGTAGGCTCCGTAACATTTTTAGATCTGCCACTAATAGACAAAGGTGAAGGCCTCATTCTCTCTTTGCCACTGCGTGTATAGAATGGCATGTTGGCAATTTTTTTCTTATCGGCACTTAACTTTTCCTCAGTTACACTTCTTTTTCGCTTCAACACAGTAAATTTTTTTGGGGTGTGTGTTTTTTGGACTGATTTCGAAACACTGTGTAGTTTGACATCGCCTTGCCCAGATGACTTACTGGGAACACTAACATCCGGACTGGTGACAGAACCTGGTTGCTCATTCTGCTCATATGTGGACTGCTTTGTAGTGCTAAAAAGTATTTGGTAGATACTGCTGACAGATTGTAATTTTGACAGCCAGAAATATTTATGCACAATTATGGGGGACACCCCAAAAGCACTGGGGAGTGCTAAAAAGTATTTGGTAGATACTTCTGACAGATATGTCTTTTGACAGCCAGAAATATGTATGCACAATTATGGGGGACACCCCAAAAGCACTGAGGAGTGCTAAAAATTATTTGGTAGATACTGCTGACAGATATGACTTTTGACAGGCAGAAATATTTATGCACAATTAGGGGGGACACCCCAAAAGCACTGAGGAGTGCTAAAAATTATTTGGTAGATACTGCTGACAGATATGACTTTTGACAGCCAGAAATATTTATGCCCAATTAGGGTGGGACACCCCAAAAGCACTGAGGAGTGCTAAAAAATATTTGGTAAGATGCTGCTGACAGATATGACTTTTGACAGCCAGAAATATTTATGCACAATTATGAGGGACACCCCAAAAGCACTGGGGAATGCCAAATATTAAAACAAAATTTTAAACCTCTATCCTCCTCTCTTCTATAGCGGTTTTTGTTAGAGCAATTGCAAGAAGAATATTGTATTCTCTGTCCCTGCTCTAATCAGCCTGTGACTACACCCTGCTCTCTCCCTCTGTCAAATGGCGATGGATTGCTGTGGAGGCAGGTATTTATAATCTTGAAGTATCGCGAGAACCGAGCCACGAGATCCGACGACGTCACAATGACGTTCGGCCTCAATTTGGATTCGGAGTGGGCGGGAGAGCTCCTCAGCTCGGTACTCGGATAGCCAAAGTTCGGGTGGGTTCGGTTCTCGGGGAACCGAACCCGCCCATCTCTAACCCAAATCCAGACAACAATTGTATAGCCATTTGTAGTGTATGTCAAGCCACATTCAGTCGAGGGAGGGACCTTAAGCATCTTGGAACCTTGTCTATGTTAGGCCATTTAACGAGAGTTCATGGCAAAGTGTTGGGAAAAGCTGAAAGTTCTTCCCAAAAAATTACAAGCACTCCATCATCAGCTAAGACCCTCCGCTCACCGACATCCCGACGGCTACAAAATACACCCACCACACCATCCTCATCAATATCCTCAGTAGCGCTCGGAGTTAGCCCGGCATCCCACTTAAGGCTGGATGACTCCTGCACTATTATTGATTCCTCTGAAGAAAGCGTTAATCCCACTGCTGCTGCTGTTGCTGCTGTTGGGGGTGAATCGTCATCCCAGAGGCAGGTCAAGAAAATGAGCAGTCCTACATTTCAGCAATTAACGGTGAAACAATCATTTGCGAGGGGAAGCAAATATGACAGCAGTCACCCAGTCGCCAAGCGAATCACAGACGCCATGGCTGCAATGTTAGTGTTAGATCTGCGTCCAATCTCCACAATAAACGCAGCTGGTTTTTCACAGTTAATTGAGGTTTTGTGTCCGCGTTACATGATTCCATCGCGACACCATTTCTCCCGTAAAGCAATTCCACAACTATACCAAAAAGTGTGTAAAAATGTAAAGATTGTGCTGATAAATGCCATTCTGCCCACTGTCCACTTAACCACAGATATGTGGACAAGTGGAAGTGGCCAAACCAAAGACTATATGACTGTGACAGCCCACTGGGTTGGTCATTCACCTTGACCAGCAGGAACAGCAGCAGCATGTACACCACTACGTAACATTTGTCACAGGCAGGCCACTCTTTGTATCACCAGCTTCACTAGCAGGCATACAGCTGACAATTTGTTACGCAAACTGAGAGATGTGATTGATGCATGGCTTATACCACTTGGACTCTCCCCAGGGTATGTCATTTCTGATAACGCCAACAATATAGTGCGAGCATTACAGCTGGGTGATTTCCAACACATTCCCTGTTTTGCTCACACCATCAACTTGGTGGTGCAGAGCTTCCTACGAAATAACCATGAGGTGCAGGAGATGCTTTCGGTGGCCCGTAAAATTTCAGGACATTTCAGGCATTCAGCCACAGCATGTAGGAGATTACAGCAGCTCCAAGAGCAGTTTAACTTGCCTTGCCACCAACCTCAAGCAAGAGGTGGTAACTAGGTGGAATTCCACCCTGTACATGCTTCAGAGGAGGGAGGAACAGCGCAAAGCAATCCAAGCATATTGCACAAGCCATGACATTGGGAAAGGAGGGGGGATGTATTTCACTCTTGCACAGTGGGGAATCCTTTCAGTGCTGTGCAAGGTGCTGAAACCATTTGAAGTTGTGACGTGTGAGGTGAGTGCAGACTCTGCTAGTTTGAGCTAAGTCATTCCTTTAATTAGACTAGGAATGAGCAACCAGGTTCTGTCACCAGACTTGGAAAAGCAGCTTGAGAAAATGAAGGAGGAGCTGAAAGCAAGCAATTCAGCAAAGTATGTTGGCCTTGTCGATCAAGTACTTAATTCGCTTCACAATGATCCTCGAGTTATTAAGGTCTTGAACTCGGATCAGTACGTTTTGGCCACTGTGAACTTTTGCAAAGAGCTATTGCGCAGCAAGTTGGCCGCTGAACTGGGCCTCGGCTTGACGACGTGTCCTCCTTCACTTTCTCAAGCTGCTGCTGCTCGTAAAAAATTAAATTTCCCAAAAAGAAGCAGGGAAGACGCAGGGGGAAGACCAGAACAATTTAACATCTGGGCTGGTTTGAAGGATTTTTCAAAAAAATGTGTCACTTTGCCCATAACTCCATCCAATACGAGTATAAACATGCAAAGGATGGTGGAGGATTACTTTCAAGAGGTAGTTGATATGGAAATGTCAGACAGTCCCTTTCCTTACTGGGAAGAAAAGCAGGCCATTTGGAAACCCATGTACAAACTTGCCTTGCAATACTTAAGCTGCCCACCCTCCAGTCTGTACTCTGAACAAGTGTTCAGAACAGCAGGGAACTTAGTCAGTGATCGCCGTAGAAGGTTACTTACCAAAAATGTGGAGAAAATAATGTTAATAAAAATGAACTACATCTTCCATGAGGAAGGCCTTCACCATCCAAGACATCCAAGCACTGACTGTTCTCTAATGGCGGATTCAAGCGGCGATGAATTGATAGTCTGTGATGATGACGTACACACTGATGAGGGTGAGGATGAAGCTGAAGATGATGACGATAACATCTTTTTAAAACTTTCTATGTAAGTGTAGCGTGCAATCTACCCCCAAAGAGGAAAGGGACTTGTGGCATTTCCATATCACGTACCGTCTTGAAAGGCTGCTGTTTGGGCAATTTCTCCTTAAGGGTAGGGTGTCATAGACAGAGTGACCCCAAACTGGCTTTGTCCATTTCTCTTAATATTGTACAGTCTATAACGGCTGAATTTTTTCGTATTTTCGACAAGTGGAGGGGGGCCTAGAGAGCCAGAAACCAAACTGGCTTTGTCCATTTCTTTACATATTTAACTATTAGTGTACGGTGTTATATACATCCAAAGACGATGGCTGCATTGCCAATATGCATAGATGGAGAGGAAGACAATCTGTTTTGTGTGTAGAATAAATGAAGGCCTACCTACCAGGAATTAAACTGTTTTTTGGATGATTTATTACCTCTACAATTAGATTACTTATCTATGAAACAGTTGGAGCACTAAATTGGGTTATTTTAGGCCCAAAAACATTGATTTTCCAACAAAATAGCAAAACAAAACCAAACAAAACCAAAACCAAAACACGCAATGGCGGTTTTGCAAAACCAAAACACGACGGTAATCCAGATCCAAAACCAAAACACAGGGGTCAGTGACCATCTCTATATAGTACAGTCTATAACGGCGGAATTATTTTCAACAAGTGGAGGGGGGCCTATAGAGACAGAAACCAAACTGCCTTTGTCCATTTCTTTAGATATTTAACTATAAGTGTAGGGTGTAATATACACCCAAAGACGATGGCTGCATTGCCAATATGCAAAGATGGAGAGGAAGACAATCTGGTTTGTGTGTAGATTTATTGACAGCCTACCAGGAATTAAACTGTTTTTTTTATAATTAGCTTTACAATTACATTACTTATCCAAGAAACAGGTGGAGCACTAAATTCGGTTATTTTATGCCCAAAAACATTGATTTTTAAACAAAATTGCAAAACAAAAACAAAACACGCAAGGGCGGTTTGGCAAAACCAAAACACAACGGTAATCCAGATCCAAAACACGGGGGTCAGTGAGCATCTCTACTGCTAACCAATCAAACAGACCACAACTTGATGTGTCTGCATGGGCAGTCAAATTGTTGGATAATTTCACTTTCAAACAATTGGCTCCAATTTATCACATTAAACTCAAATACACATGTTTGCCAATACAAAATGGCTGTGAGCTTTAATTTAGAATATTCAGTGATGCCTGGTTACAGTGTCGGACTGGGACATGAAGGGCCCACCATGGGACTGCAAAGGTAGGCCAGCCACCATAGAGGTGAGACTAAACACCAGAGGGGGAGTGGTCAGCCTATAAAAGACATGGCTAGCGGCATAGTGTAGTATATAAAGAATGCAGTGTATATAAAGAGTGCATAGTCTAGGCTCCACCCCTTAGATTGGGACAAAGTCTTGTCCCGCTAATATCAAACAATTGGCAGACTGTCCTGCTCTCTCTTTCCTATTCTTGCAGAGTTCACTACCTGCTGCTGATGCCTTAAGGTCAGCTGTGGTGTGGACCCTGGAATGTTGGAGTCCTGTTTGGAAAAAGGGATAAGTACATTAAATATGGAAAGCCTAGCAATGAGGGCACATTCTAGCTCCCTTCCCCAACCAGTCACAATGTTAAATCAATAGCTCCCACGTTTAATAATTAGGCAAACAGCCCTGACATTAAATTAATAATATTTACATTTACTAAATAAACATATTACCCCCAAAGACGTTAATAGTATTTACATTTAATAAATACACATACCGCCAACAAGCAGCCGAAACATTAAATGATTAGTATTTTAATGTAATAAATAAACCTATTACCGTCCTTAAAAAGCCCCAACACTAAATAATTGGTATTCTCACTGAACGAAAAGCCACCCTTCTCCCCAGACTCAGTCATGCATTAAATTATTAGACCCAAAACCACCCCAGCATTAAATTATCCCATAGGCACCACCATCACCCCACCAATAAATTAATATAGCCTGCACACTGTTAAATAGCCCAGGACCCCACCTAAATTACATTGAAATCACCCCCCCCCCTCCGCCCCACACTTACCTGCTTACATTCCAGCTCTGCAGCGTCTTCTGTCACCTTCTCATGCTGCCGCCACACGTGGGACAGATCACATCACGTGGTACATACCCCATGTGTGAGGAGGTCAGCAGGGGAGAAACAGATCATTATGATCTGTGACCACAAGTAATAGGATGGCTGTATACATCAGGGTAGATTTCCTAAATTTGTTGTGAACAATAAGTGGTTTATGTTTTAACTTGCGTAATGATGGGCTTTGTAGCTCTTTACTGGTCATCTTTTCTCTATTATTCTCTCCAAAACAATCTTCCTCTGCCTTTTTCATAATATCACCCCCTATCCCTGGTTCTCTGATTGAAGCCTGTTCCCCTGTTCTCTTGATCTGATTATAGAACATACAAAGTAAAATAAAAAAAAATGTCACATCGAAATATGAAAGAATAATGTTTCAAAGACAGACAAAAAAAATATATGTGTATATGTGTATATATATATATATATATATATATATATATCATCGTCATCATCGTTTATTTATATATATATGTATATATATATTGCCACAAATATGCCATATATGTATTATGCCACTCAGTCGTGTCCCCAAGTCACATTAGGCCACACAGTAGTTTCCCCAAGTCACAGTAAGCCACACAGTAATGTCCCCAAGTCACAGTAAGCCACACAGTAATGTCCCCAAGTCACAGTAAGCCAAAAAAATTACAATAAAATAAAGAAAACGTTACTTACATATGTTCCCTTCCTTTCCTCTCCGTGATCACTGGGCAGACTCCTCGTTACTACTGTATACTGCCCACGTCGCAACATTATGACTTGACAACTGCGACTCTTAAAGGGGAGGGTCTACTTAAAGTTGCAGGTGTCACCTTTAACAGCGGTGAGACTCGCACACTACACATTTTGGGCTCAGGGGGGTCCTGTGGATTAAACACTCTGGGCCAGGGTGGGCTCCGCCAACACAGAAAAAGGGGTGCGGTCCTAAGGCATCAGAGCCCACCTGGGATTCTCCTGGTATCCCGGTGGGCCAGTCTGACGCTGCCTGGTTACCTGTGGGATAATGATGTTTAGTTGGTTTGAATTGTAGTTTATTGCCACAAACAGTGTATATAGCGCTGGAAGGCGCACATTCCCCACTAGAACTATTGAAATTTACAGAAGCTGCTACAAAAGGGGGTCACAACAATAAAGCAGACACATTTCTTGGACAAATGCCAGCTTTATTACAGATACTATTTAAAGATAGAATTATTCTTAAACTGACACAGTGTCAGACTGGCCCACCGGCATACCTGGGGAAATCCAGTGGGCCTCACTGCCTGAGGGGCCTACTCCCTACCCTGTGTCCCAACTATTTCTGACCTCTTCAATCGCTCTGCTTTGAACCTAGATAGCTGAGCCTAATCAAACATTGGTGTGGGTGGTATGCACAGGTATAATGGAGGAAGAGAGAGATAATGTCTAGGTGGGGCCTAGAATCACTCCATGAACTGGCCACGCCCCCTCCAGCTGTGCACTATTTCCTGTGCCCAAGCTTTTCAGGGTTCTTCATACCGCAGCCTGACACTAATCTGACACCACCCTGCTATGTTCCTAAGGACATAAGGCTCATCCTATCTTGATGTCCTAAACCAAAAACTTACACTGTTCAATTAGACATTGTATCCCACAATAACAGCTGACACTGTCCATAAATTACCTTTATTTCATACATGACATGGGCTCATGATTGGGTAAATCAATTTGCACTAAAATTGGTCATTCCATTGTTGTTATGATTCCTAGTGCATTCACGAAGCAGCAGCGGAAGTATAAAGCAAAATGTCTTTATTCAGGCAAATACATAAACAAGGATAACTCAAATCCACGAAAAAGAACAGGTTCCAAATAGTGACTGTACAGTTAAATGGCAGGAACAGGTAATATAAGTTACCCCAGTCCAGGAGGCACGAGAACAGGTTCCAAATAGTGACTGTACAGTTAAATGGCAGGAACAGGTAATATAAGTTACTCCAGACCAGGAGGCACGAGGCTGTCCAAGGAAGCAGTAAGAGTCCAGGGATCAAGCAGAGATCAGGTTAACAGAATCCAAATAGCCAAGCAGAGATCAGGGTCACAAGCGAATAAGCAAAGTCCAAAAGTCAAACGAAAAGGTCAGGGCAACAGGCAAATGAGCAGGGTCCAGGAATCAAGCCGAGGGTCACAACAGAAGATCAATCAGCAATGGCGCAAACACAGGAATAGGGGGAAACCAGCAGCAGCCAGGAATAAATGGATGAACTGCACAGAGCACAACTTGAGGCAGGTATTTGAAGCAGTGCGACAGGTGCAGTTCTAATTAGGCATCAGGCAAGAAGATTGACTCCTTCAGGCATGTTGAAGAGTTCAGGAACAGAACAGCAGCACCTCTGGTAGTATGAGGTACTGCTGCTAGATACAAAGAATAGGCAGAGTCGTTACAATTGTCTACATTTGGTTTGTTTAGTTTGGTTTTTTAACCACGCCCAGAGCAAGACAATGGAAGCCAAAAGACTACGATGATTTGTAACATGAAAGGTTCCAACTCTAAGCCATGACTTTCCTTTCCATTGGCACCATAAACACACAAGCCAAAACTCAGGTGACAACTAAGGAAAATACATTTATACATATATCATATAGAGCGTCTAAAGGCTTTTTGCATATACAGATTATATTGCTAACGTGATGAAACTCCACTAAATACATATTTAGCAATCTATCATATTCCTTTTATTTTCAGTATCCACTGAATGTATAGATCAAAATTCTGTACATTTAGATAGATAGGGCCTCTAGAGGCACATGTTTGGTACTAGATTTAGTACATGCTATGCTACTGGGCTCCAAAGTAGTCACACCCCTTTGCACAACTGTAGGCAGTATTATAAGGCACATTTGTAAGTAGGTTTGTGGAGCACATTTGTGGGCGTCTGAGTAAGGAATATAATCTGTACAATTCAATGCTCTATTTGTGGGCAGTTTAGTGAGGCTTAATAAGTGTGATGTTCAGGTCCATACAATGGATGCCGGTTGACTACACATATTCAGTAGATATTTAATGTTTTGTTGGGAGAGTGCAGTATTTTTGTAATTAAAAATGACATAGGTGATTTAAAGGTGACAATAATTAAGTTCGAAATCATTGCATTATCAACAACATCAGTCTAGGCAATAAGTTAGACTGGTGTCACATAAGCATACTGAAACACCAAGGCAGAAAAGTACCTAGAAGCTCCTATTACGAAGTACGGTGGTAAATTGAAAACATGGCATTTTACATAGCATACATATTATATAATACTTTGGCATTTTTTTGGCATATAATAATTTGGCATGTTTTTTGTGTGACAATGAAATTCACTGCTGTGTCTAACTGTAGGAGCATCAGAACTCTGGGTGTTTCTGATTAGGGAAGTATGGTATTCCAATACACCAGGGTGATGCCAACCATTGTAAAAAGTAAAGAAGAATGATTTGATGGAGATGCCAATTTCACACAGTCAATATGCTTTGCGTAGTTGCAAATCTGGATAGTTTTTCTTAATTGACAAAAATGTAAACATGTTTGATGGCCATGTTCTATTGTGAACAAAATACAAGACTTTGATTATCATAAAAACAATTACAATATTGTAAAGAGTCACAGGGGCTGAAGGCCACTTGCTGATATTTGCGCTGCTAAGCTAGGAGGCGTGGAGTCTAAAAACACTTCCCGTCTTTGCCAGGGACCCCTGCAAGGGAGTTCGGAGGTTGCTGTAAGGGATGTGCAGGTCGCGGTCCTCAAAACTAGCTATCAGCGGAGTGGATGGTGAACAGACAGTGGCCTGGCCTGGCCAGTGATCGTGCAAGCAGAGGTCAAACCGTACTGGCAACATGGTATCAAAGAGTAAGACAAATCAGAGTCAGCAAGCCCAACCTCAAAAACAGCAAGAGCAATCAGGCCGAAGTAAGGTCCAGAAGCAGAACCAGGGAGAGCCAGGTCGATACACAGGAGGTCAGTCTGAGAGCAGGGAAACAGGCTAGAACACTGGAGCATAGGAAGACCTAGATGCTCTGGCTAGTGATAGAGGCAGGTTTAAATAGTGGAGCCCAATCCCTGATTGGTGGCAGTGGAGGTGGCAGCCCGAACAACTGACCACCGACAGGAAGTGAAGAGAAGCGTCCTGTTGCTAGGAAAGGGAGACGAGAGCAGGAACACATGCGCAAGCAATCCTGAGGAGAGAGGATGGCGTCCAGCTGCCTAGCAATTGACAGCGTTGCCGGCAGAGGAAGGCGTCCGTCCCTGGCACTGATGGTGAGTGCGGGGACGGCGCCTGACAAATGTTATTTTTAATGAAAAACGTGGCTAAAAGACATTTCTGATCAGTTATCATGTTTTCACTATCAGTTGCAGCTGTTGTCATAGCCATGCTTTATTACTTATGAGCAGAAGGACATAGACCACTGTTTCTCAAAGCCAATCTTCGAGTACCCACAACATATCATTTGAGGATTTTCATTTGTGGGAACAGGTCACATAACTATTGATACAAGTTGCAAGATGTTCAATCAAATTATAACCACAGCAGGTGCTATAAAGGGAGGGGTTATCTAGAAAAGAAAGACACAAATCCCTCAGCACACTGCTGTCAGCCAGTAAAAAAGATCAAATAAAACTGCCTCCTATTGCTGAAGAAAATGCAAAAGTCTTGCGTACAAATATATGATAAGCTACCTGCCACTCCATGGCATTCTGCCTTTGGGTAGTCTGGTTATGCTACATAGTAGAATAAGACCCAGTCAAATAGATTAAGTCACCTGTCCATAATTAAATAAATCCTCAAAACATGTTGGGAGCACTGGAGGACGGACTTGAGAAACCTTGAGATAGGGATAATGGAGAGTGAGGCAGCCGCGTAGTACTACATTCCAGCCATTTCTACTTGCATAAAGTGTTGGCCTTCTGTGCTATCAAAACCTTTGTTATTAATGCTCAAAATGTAGCGCTCCTTTGGTGAGGCACCATTTAGTAGACTGTGCCCTATAGTTTAGACAAGTGGAGAGTACAATTCATGGTGTGGGATTGGAAGCTAGTGGATTGATCAGAGAATTTAAGTGCTCTATCTGAGACCTGGGAAAATACCTAGATCTGGGTAGTCTGTTCATGTGTGATGACTGGTTGTAGTCCAGTCCAAGTTCAATCCCAGCAATATAGCCTACACCTTGCCAAGCAGTCGACTGGAGTTATGCTGATTAGTAGTTTTTAAGAGTTACATTTGGCATAGTTCTGAGCGGGAGGCTTGTGAGTCATGCAGAGCTTTAGAGACATTGGGCCTGATGCAAAGTGGAAATCAACTAAGCAACTGTAATTTATAGCCCAAAAATATGCATGCAAAAATAGTGTATTTCAGCCCCTTTGCTAAATCGTAAAACTGTAAAAGGCGTATTTGGGTCTGTGTGCAGGTCTCCAATGGCTTGAAAATCTGCAAACATCCTCACGGTACTCAGCCTGTGTTAGAATGTCTCTTCCCTCCCCCATCATGCCTTATCAGGCGTAAGCAGGTGCAAGTGTAGATGCGTGCAACTCTGCATAGGCGTAGGTAATTTAAGACTGAGCAAAATTATGCAATTTATACTACACAAACAGGTGTATATTCAACACTGCATCAGGTCCATTGACTACATTTGTAGGCATAGTGGTACTGATAGTGTTCCGGTCCTGATACTGATCTGCTGAGAGACATTCCAGCGCAACCCCTGGGTGTGCCCTAAAGCCTGGTACCTGTAAGCTGTGCCTGACACCCATGTATGTGCAGGGTCCATTTTTACACTTCAACCCACAAAGAGTAGCGTAACTAAGCTCTAAGTAAGAGGTACGTGCATGTTTGAAAAGCACCTACACCACCCACCAATGTAAAAACCAGGGACAAATAAATAAAAGAATGTTTCATATACATTCATTCATAAAAGAATATTCTACAGCCAGAATATACTAAAACCAATGACTGCCATTGTACCAGAGTATAACATCATTTTATCCCCTAAAAATGGGGATAATCATATATTTGAAGATGAAAAGATGAAGAATGTGGTAGGCCATCAACACACATGCCAACTTGGACGTCATTGAATGGAATTTAAAAACAATAAGGAGTGATTATAACCATGATTAGAAATGAGAGAGAGAGAGATTTTATTTCTTCCATACAGGCCATCCATTCAATCATGCACATACCAACCCCAGAAGCACAGACATGACTATCTCTACATAACGCAGTGGTAGCACAAATAATTGTCTTTTCTCTGCTGTAGTGTGTTCTCCATCAGTATTTTACAATGGTAAATGTACAGATTGCCCTGTTGTACATCTTTTTGGGCTGCATAAACTAGTGATGATCTGGCTTTCTTTTCTAAAATCCACCTGACAATTTTTCTGTTCTATTTCAGAACTGATGAGTCTCCTGCAATCTCATAGAATGGAGTTTGCCATTAATTAAAAGCAATTTAGAAGTCACATCTAATGTCCTATAGCTTTCTTTCAGTTATGCATCTGCATGTGACTAATATGCTTTTCTCCCAATCCAACAAGTTAAAGGTGTTACTACAAAAAAGAAAGTAAACTATTTGAGCTCTTATTTAAAGTTGATTGCTCCTAATACCAATCTTACACCAGCATAAAACCCATAAATAACTTGATTACTGAATACGGGGCATCTACTTTTGGACTGGAATGTTGCAGAAATTTACAAATATTCTGTTTAAAAGGTCCTCTTATTCGGCAAACAGAAAATTAATCTTTATGTGTCATAACCACAGAACAGCTGGTGAGAGATAAACACTGAAATGATAATACATTCTTTATTCCACAGTACAGGGTTGTTTGAGTGTTGACTGTTCTGGCTAAATATCTATCATTAGTAATTGCCAGTGACATTATTAGTAATTGCTTGTGACATCTACGTAGTGACCTCTTCCTTTCCTCTATACAAGCTGCTGTTCTTGTTATGATATTCATTTGCAACCAGTGCAGAATAATGACTAGTGTCTTGAAGCCACGCCTCTTCACTCATAGTCATGAGGCCACTATGTTAGGATACTTGCTGTCAGACTTTTGTGACATAATGGGGCTTATTCAATTCCATTGCCGTGGTGTATTAACATTACAGAAATTTTCATCACACCTCATAGAGGTACAAAATAAAATTCATGATATTTGGGTACTATTACCAATAATGAACAAAGCTGGACACCTTGGTGATGTCCTGTGACTCATCACTAAGTGAATCAGCCCACATGAATATTAAGGCAAGGCGGTTGTGTTGGTTAAAGATGCCAAATCCACAAAATGGCTGTAGGCAGATGAAAAGAGATTTTACATAGCTACACTTCTATTATGAGCAGGATGGCAGAGAAATAAAGTTCTGTGTTCGGAGAAGGATTGTCTCTCTCAATAATTATAAATTAATTTATTATAGTGACCTTGTAGTGGTAACCTGACATTTCCTAAAATTGGTCTACTCCTACTAGATCAGATTAGTGACTGTATCTAGTAGCAATTTATATAGAAGAGCGACAAACTGGGTTTCAAAAAGTGGAGATGTTACCAAGAGCAACCAATCAGATTCTTGCTGTTATTTTGTAGAATGTACTAAATAAATGCTAACTAGAATGTGATTGGTTGCTAAAGGCAACATCTCCACTTTTTCAAAACCACAGTTTAGTAGATATACCCCTTTGTCACAACTGCCCCTGCCTGATGTTAGCCTATTGTGTGAAATACATATTAGATGGGTAAGACATGAAAGTTTCTTCTTGTACACTGGTTAGTGTGGTGGTCAAGAGCACATCTTACCTACACAGAGTACAGGGAACATTTTGTTCATCTATGAGATACCTCATAACTTGCATCTAAATTTCATGGAAACTGTGGTTTTAATTCGGTTCAAAGTTCCGCCAATACAGTTTTCCAGTCGTGTTTTTTCTTCAGCATTCCATGGAATGTCATTCCACACTGGGTTTTTTTTTACATTTGTAGTATGTGGAATTTATATTATTATTATTAATATTTATTTATAAGGCGCTACAAGGCATCCGCAGCGCCGTACAGAGACAAACAAAATCACAATACAATGGGAGACAGCACAGTACAGTAAACACAGCAACTTAGTACGCTCAATGCACAGCTAGAGAGGGCGGGGAAGGGGGAGGGAGGATCCGAAAACGACGGGGCCCAAGAAGGGGGGCGCGGAAGACAGGGAGACCCCCAGGGGGGAGGAGGGAGCGAAAGTGGACGTGGGGTGGAGGACCTTTGAGGAGGAGGGGTAAGTAGCTGGAGAGCAGAGTTAGAAGTGGTGGAAACAGGAGGAGAGATGGCCCTGCTCAGAGGAGCGTACAATCTAAGGGGAGGGGTGGACAGACAGAGAGACGCAGGGGAGAGAGGGAGAGTAGGGGGACAGAGGCAGAAGATAAGGTAGGAAGTTAAGTGGGAGACAGAAAGGCTTTAAGAAAAAGGTGGGTTTTTAGGGCCCGTTTGAAGCTGGACAGATTAGGGGAAGTTCTGATGGAGGGAGGGAGCTTGTTCCAGTGGAGGGGGGCAGCGCGGGCGAAGTCTTGGATACGCGCGTGGGAGGAGGTTATAAGGGGGGAAGAGAGGCGACGGTCAGAGGCAGAACGGAGAGGGCGGGATGGAGCATGAATAGAGAGGAGGGTGGAGATGTAGGGCGCAGTGGAGTTGGCGAGGGCCTTGTAGGTGAGTGTGAGGAGCTTAAAGAGGATTCTGAAGGGGAATGGGAGCCAGTGAAGGGCTAGGTAGAGGGGGGAGACAAAAGAGGAGCGGCGAGAGAGGAAAATAAGCCTAGCTGCAGCGTTAAGGACGGATCGAAGGGGATCGAGATGAGAGTGGGGGAGGCCAGTGAGGAGGAGGTTGCAGTAGTCCAGGCGGGAGATGATCAGAGAGTGGATAAGGCATTTGGTGGCATCTTGGGAGAGGAAGGGCCGGATGCGAGCGATGTTGCGCAGCTGGAAGCGGCAGGATTTAGCAAGAGAGAGGATGTGGGGGCCAAAGGAGAGAGAGGAGTCGAGGATAACACCAAGGCAGCGAAGTTGGGGGACAGGGGAGATAGAGGTGTTGTCGACAGTGATGAAGAGGTCAGAAGGGGATGGGGTATGAGAGGGAGGAAAAACTATGAGCTCAGTTTTGGCAAGGTTAAGTTTGAGGAATCGAGAGGACATGCAGGAGGAGATGGCAGAGAGGCAGGCGGACACCCTAGAGAGGAGGGAGGGAGAGAGATCAGGAGAGGAGAGGTATAGTTGAGTGTCGTCAGCGTAAAGGTGGTAGCTGAAACCGAAGGAGCTGATGAGTTCACCCAGGGAGGAGGTGTATAGAGAGAAGAGTAAGGGTCCCAGAACAGAGCCCTGAGGGACCCCGACTGGAAGGGTGGATGGGGGGGAGAGAGACCCAGAGGTGGTGACAGAGAAGGAACGGTGAGTAAGGTAAGAGGTGAACCAGGACAGGACTGGGCCGGAGAGGCCGAAAGACTGGAGGGTGTGAAGGAGGAGGGGGTGGTCAACGGTGTCAAAGGCTGCAGAGAGGTCAAGGAGGATGAGAAGGGAGAAGTGGCCCCTGGCTTTTGCAGAGAGGAGGTCATTGGTGACTTTAGCCAGGGCAGTTTCAGTGGAGTGGAGGGGGCGGAAACCAGACTGGAGAGGATCAAGGAGGGAATATTCAGAGAGGTAGGAGGTGAGACGGCTGCAGACGAGCCTCTCAAGAATTTTGGAGGCAAAAGGGAGAAGAGATATGGGGCGATAGTTCGAGAGAGAAGTGGGGTCGAGATTAGGTTTCTTAAGAATGGGGGATACGAGAGCATGTTTGAAGGAGGAGGGGAAGATGCCAGTGGAGAGGGAGAGATTAAAGAGGTGAGCGAGGTGGGAGCAGGTGGTGGGGGAAAGGGAGCGAAGAAGGTGGGAGGGGATGGGATCCAGGGGGCAGGTAGTGGGGGGGGAGGATAAAATGAGAGAGTGGACTTCCTCGCCGGTGGTGGGACGGAAGGAGTGGAGGGGAAGGTGGTTGGGGGGGAGGACAGAAGAGTGGGAGGGGTGGAAGAGAGAGTGGAGGAGGAGATTTCAAGTCGGATGGCCTCGATTTTAGAGGAGAAGAAGGAGGCGAAATCAGAGGCAGTCAGGGAGGAGGGGGTGGGGGGAGGGGAGGGGGCCAAGAGAGTGCTGAAGGTGGCAAAGAGGCGGCGGGGGTTAGAGGACTGGGAAGAGATGAGGGATTTAAAGAAAGATTGTTTAGCGAGTGAGAGGGCAGAGCTGTAGGATGAAAGGATGAATTTAAAGTGGAGGAAGTCAGCCAGGGAGCGGGATTTTCTCCAGTGACGTTCGGCGGAACGGGAGCATTTTTGGAGGAAGCGGGTAAATTTGGAGTGCCAGGGTTGGGGTTTGGAGCAGCGGGGGTGGACGGAGTGGGCAGGGGCGACCGCGTCCAGAGCAGAGGTGAGGGTGTGATTGTAGAGGGAGACCGCCTGGTTGGGGCAGGCCTGGGAGGAAAGGGGAGAAAGGAGGGTATCGAGAGAGGAGGACAGAGAGGCAGGGTCAAGAGCATCGAGGTTGCGTATGGACAGAGTAGGTTTGGGCAGGGGGAGGGGAGCAGGAGAAGAGGAGAGAGAGAAGGAGAGGAGATGGTGGTCGGATAGAGGAAAGGGAGAGATGGAGAAGTCGGAGAGATTACATAGGTAGGAGAAGACAAGATCAAGGGAGTGACCAAGGCAGTGGGTAGAGGAGGAGGTCCATTGGGTGAGACCAAGGGAGGAAGAGAGGGTGAGCAGTTTGCTGGAAGCAGGGTAGGTGGGGTTGTCGATGGGGATATTAAAGTCACCGAGAATGATCGAGGGGAGATCGGAGGAGAGGTAGTGAGGAAGCCAGCTAGCAAAGTTGTCAAGGAAGAGGGAGGTGGGGCCAGGGGGGGCGGTAGATGACAGTGACGCGGAGATGGATGGGGTAGAAGAGGCGGATGGAGTGAGCTTCAAAAGAGGAGAAGGAGAGGGAGGGTTCAGGGGGAATGACACGAAAAGTACAGGTGGAGGAGAGGAGGAGGCCAACTCCACCGCCAGGGCGGGCACCAGGCCTGGCGGAGTGGGTGAAGGAGAGGCCACCATAGGAGAGGGCAGCGGGGGAAGTAGTATCAGAATCGGAGAGCCAGGTTTCAGTAACGGCAAGAAGGTTAAAGGAGTTGGATAGAAAGAGGTCGTGGATAGCAGTCAGCTTGTTGCGGACAGATCTGGCATTCCAGAGGGCACAGAAGAAAGGGGGAGAGGAGAGGGGGGAAATGGGGATGAGGTTAGCAAGATGAGCAGCGCGCGGGGGATGGCGGGGAGGAACGGGAGAGGTAGGGCGGGGGGAGAGTATGGGTATGGAGTGAGAGCGGGGAGGCATAGTAGGGAGAGAGAGTAACAGAACAGTGAGATAGTGGGGACAGTGAAAAACAGGTAAGAACAAAGGCAGGAAGACAATGAAAAGGTGGAAGATAATAACGAATTAGGGCGTGGAGGGCATGGAACAACAGTACAGTGAGATAATAAGGACAATGAAGACAGGTAAGAATGATAGCAGAACAGTAAGATAATAAGGACAGCGGATAACAGGTAAGAATAAGCAGGGAGACAATAGCAAGATGGAGGACAATAACCAATTAGGGCGTGGAAGGCAAAGAATAATAGAAGGAGAGGTAATAAGGACAATGGAAATAGGCAAGAATAATAACAGGTAAAACTAGTTGCTGGTAAATATAAAATCAGGAAAAACAAGATAAAGGCATATAAATAGTAGAATAATAACAGGTAAAAAGTAGAAACTTGTAAATGTACAATCAGGAAAAACAAAATAATGGCATATAAAATAATGTTTTATATGCAGTTGATGCAGTTAAGCCAGGGATTCAGCAGGAGAAGGGTTAACTGACAAGCCGGGTCGGTACACAGTAGATCAGTTGCTGCAGATAAGCCAGAGATTCAGCAGGAGAAGGGTTAATTGACAAGCCGGGTCGGTACACAGTAGATCAGTTGGTCTAGATAAGCCAGGGATTCAGCAGGAGAAGGGTTAATTGACAAGCCGGGTCGGTACACAGTAGATCAGTTGATGCAGATAAGCCAGGGATTCAGCAGGAGAAGGGTTAATTGACAAGCCGGGTCGGTACACAGTAGATCAGTTGGTGCAGATAAGCCAGGGATTCAGCAGGAGAAGGGTTAATTGACAAGCCGGGTCGGTACACAGTAGATCAGTTGGTGCAGATAAGCCAGGGATTCAGCAGAAGACGGGTTAACTGACAAGCCGGGTCGGTACACAGTAGATCAGTTGATGCAGATAAGCCAGGGATTCAGCAGGAGAAGGGTTAATTGACAAGCCGGGTCGGTACACAGTAGATCAGATGGTGCAGATAAGCCAGGGATTCAGCAGGAGAAGGGTTAATTGACAAGCCGGGTCGGTACACAGTAGATCAGTTGATGTAGATAAGCCAGGGATTCAGCAGGAGAAGGGTTAACTGACAAGCCGGGTCGGTACACAATAGATCAGTTAATGCAGATAAGCCAGGGATTCAGCAGGAGAAGGGTTAATTGACAAGCCGGGTCGGTACACAGTAGATCAGTTGATACAGGTAAGCCAGGGACTCAGCAGGAGAAGGGTTAACTGAAAAGCCGGGTCGGTACACAGTAGATCAGTTGATGCAGATAAGCCAGGGATTCAGCAGGAGAAGGGTTAATTGACAAGCCGGGTCGGTACACAGTAGATCAGTTGATGCAGATAAGCCAGGGATTCAGCAGGAGAAGGGTTAATTGACAAGCCAGGTCGGTACACAGTAGATCAGTTGGTGCAGATAAGCCAGGGATTCAGCAGAAGAAGGGTTAACTGACAAGCCGGGTCGGTACACAGTAGATCAGTTGATGCAGATAAGCCAGGGATTCAGCAGGAGAAGGGTTAATTGACAAGCCGGGTCGGTACACAGTAGATCAGTTGATGTAGATAAGCCAGGGATTCAGCAGGAGAAGGGTTAACTGACAAGCCGGGTCGGTACACAATAGATCAGTTGGTGCAGATAAGCCAGGGATTCAGCAGGAGAAGGGTTAATTGACAAGCCGGGTCGGTACACAGTAGATCAGTTGATACAGGTAAGCCAGGGACTCAGCAGGAGAAGGGTTAACTAAAAAGCCGGGTCGGTACACAGTAGATCAGTTGATGCAGATAAGCCAGGGATTCAGCAGGAGAAGGGTTAACTGACAAGCCGGGTCGGTACACAATAGATCAGTTGATGCAGATAAGCCAGGGACTCAGCAGGAGAAGGGTTAATTGACAAGCCGGGTCGGTACACAGTAGATCAGTTGATGTAGATAAGCCAGGGATTCAGCAGGAGAAGGGTTAATTGACAAGCCGGGTCGGTACACAGTAGATCAGTTGATACAGATAAGCCAGGGACTCAGTAGGAGAAGGGTTAATTGACAAGCCGGGTCGGTACACAGTAGATCAGTTGATGCAGATAAGCCAGGGATTCAGCAGGAGAAGGGTTAATTGACAAGCCGGGTCGGTACACAGTAGATCAGTTGATGCAGATAAACCAGGGATTCAGCAGGAGAAGGGCCAACTGACAAACCGGGGTTCGGTACACAGTAGGTCAGTTGATGCAGATAAGCCAGGGATAGATGGTATGGCCTTGTCTTTGGAGTGATGATGACACTCCTTTGTACCCCCACAATAATTTCCCACTGTCTTCACAAGTTTTTAGATGTTTTATAATTGTGGACAGATAATTGTGTGGGAGGAAAGACACAGAGCTGATCTAACGTGCAGCCTTCTCCAACTGCCGCCAATTTATAGTCTATGAATAGAGCTGGGAAGAAGATGGCCAATTCATTCTGCAATGTGGACATATTGGGTGTCACGATCCGCCTGGCAGCTCCTACCTTTTGGACTTTATTATTTGTATTTGTTCTTTTTATGTGTTTGCAGCAGTACCTCTGATGTCCAGAGGTGCTGCTATTGTGCATTTCTTGTGCTTTAAGGGTTAACCTTTCTGTTCTCCAATTATTCCATGCACCTGGGTGTGGTCTCTTTTTCCCTTTATATACCTGTTACTCCCAGCACACAGGGCTGGTTATTGTTGTCCCATCCTGTGATGTCATATCCTTGTTGCAACCTGTGGATTCTTCCTCCTGCCTTGCTCCTCTGGTTCATGCCTGCTTGGAACCTGTTCATACATCCTGCTTCCCTGCATTAGCTGTTTACCTGCTGGTTTCTGAACATTCTTATTATTTCCTGCATCAGCTTGCACCTGGTATTTACTACTGCTCTCGATTACCTGCTGTATATACTTTTCTGCAAATAAACAGAGTGTTTTCACCATATTCGTGACTTCTAGCTGTACTCCTGTTGTAACCGTGACATTAAGGTATGATTTGGAGCACTTAAGGCAGAGCCGTAACTAGGGTGGTACGGGCAGTGTGACCGCTCAGGGCGCAAGGCCTAGCAGGGGCGCAACACCCGCCCGCCCTTTAAATATCACCAGTGAAATGGCAATGTAGTCCTGAGGTGCTGCCACCGCAAGACTACATTGCCCATTGAAGACAGCCAGCGCGAAACCACCAGTAGGCCCGGCTACCTTCTGGCCACGCCCCCTTTTACACATGGGTGGAGCTTACCTGGTGGCCCCTAACGAGGGTCCTCCCTGGCATCCCCGCTGCTCAATTGCGATCGCAGCTGCGATCATGTGACCCGTCCCCTCCCCCTGTCAGCTGATCTTCCCACCGCCGCTGAAGAAGTTAAAAGGAGCAGAGAGCCTGCCCTGCAGCAATCAACATATCGGTAAGTATATTGTTTAATCATTTGTTTATACTATATATATATATATATATATATATATATATATATATATATATAAGGGAGGCATTTTTCTGACAAGAGGCAGAGAAAGTATACAAGCAGAATAAAACATTGGCACAGTTATGCACCTAGGTTGAGATTAAACCAGGTAAAAACGTATGTGAAGTTTAAAGTTTGTTAACTTACATGATTTCCTCTCAGCAAACAGACAGGGTGTGTCTGGGCAAACAGAGCCACTGATGGGTGTTTTCTTTTAAAGAGAAGGTGGGTGTGTCACCTGTCCATCAAGCTAAGGCTGGGGGAGGAGTAACATGTATAAAAGCTTGTTTGTTCCATTTGTTCAGAGAGATCAACGCTGGGGAAGCTGGCTGGTCTTGAGAGAGCAGAGCCATCCTGACAATAAAACTACATAAAAGGAAGAAGTTGTTCGCGTGTGCTTCTGCAGTAGCTGGCTTTTGCCACAAGTGGTGTCAGAAGTGGGATGCTCCGGGAAGCAAGTTTCCACTACCCAACCCGCGCAGACGTCAACATGGAGCAAGTACTGAGAACCCTCGTGAATGTGGCCGCTGCGCAGCAAGAACAGCAAGCTCAGATGCTACGAGTTGCCGAGGCACAGGTGGAAAACACAAGGCTCTTAAGAGAAGAGTTAAGCCAGGTGAGGCATGACCGAAATGAACCACTTGGTCCTGTTCTCCAGAAAATGTCGCCAGGTGATGACATAGAATTCAGTGATGGCTAACCTTTTCGGCTTGGTGTGTCAAAAATCAGAAAAAAGTTGTAGCCTTCCTCGGGTCGCGTGTCACTTAAAAAATTTTAAAAAAATAAATATATATATATATATATATATATATATATCTCTATATATATATCTATATATATATATATCTATATAAAAATATAAAACAACACTACATAAGATTGCTTGTGGCCAGTATCTGGTTTCACCCTGTAGCCCAATGACAAATTATATATATATATAAATTTATCATTGGGCTACAGGGTGAAACCAGATACTGGCCACCAGCAATGTTATGTAGTGTTTTTATTAATAGACAAAAGACTCAATTTCTGGTGAGCCTGCAGGGTATGCAGAGCTGTGTGATTATATATAAATATTGTATTATAGGATAAAAAAAAACTTTTTAATCCTATAATACAATATTTATATATAATCAGACAGCTCTGCATACCCTGCAGGCTCACCAGAAATGGAGTCTTTTGTCTACAAATAAAAACACTACATAACATTGCTGTTGGGCAGTATCTGAGGCTATTTTACTATTAAATATTATAAATAGCCTTTACAAGCCCTACCGTGCTCCAGGGAAGAGCGCCATTGAAGTAATGCCGGGAGATATACACAAGGGAGGAGCTGCTGCGACCGCGCGTGCGCAGCAGCTCCATTTCGCCGACGGGGAGATGTACAGCAGCCGCGGCGCTGACAAAGAAGCGTCGGCGGCTGCTGTACAGAAAAAATATTTGGTATGTTTAAAACAGGCAGTTTGACTGAATCGCCTGGCGTGTCAGTCAAACTGCCTCCGCGTGTCACTCGTGACACGCGTGTCATAGGTTAGCCATCACGGACATAGAAGCATATCTGGTGTCCTTTGAGAGACTTGCAAAATGATCTCCTAAAGACTGGGCTGAGAGGCTGGCGCCATATCTGACTGGTGAAGCTCAGCGAGCTTATATGGATGTAGATGAGGAATGGGCCTCTGACTATCTGTGCCTAAAGTCTGAGATATTGGCTCGCATTGGAGTTTCTGGGCCAGGCCGAGCCCAGCGCTATCACCAATGGCGCTGTGATAAAGAAAAACCGGTCAGAGCACAAGTGGCTGAGCTTTCTAAAATTTTAAAGAAATGGCTGCAGCCTGAGGAGAATTCGCCTTCTCGGATTATTGAAGTTCTGGCGATAGATCACTGCATCCGGGAGCTGAACCGCGATTTGCAAAGGTGGTTTCTGCAATCAGACCCACAAACTTATGAAGAGCTTGCCACCATGGTAGAAAGGTTTTGTGCGCTACAGCAAATGACTAAAGAACCGGCATTTGTGCCAAAGCCGCTGCCACGCCAAAAGCCAGGTTTGACAATCCTTGCTACAGGGCCCAATGGCAAAACTGCTATGGACAGAGGGCCAGGTGCAAAGCTGTCTAATCTGAAGTGTTTTGAATGTGGTGAGCCAGGCCACTTTAAGGCAGAGTGTCCTAAACTACCGGAACCCATGGACTGTTCCGTGGCACATATTGGGCCTGCTTTTCCAAGCTGTTTTACCATGAGTCCCACATCAGGAAGTCCTTGTTTGTTCCGGGTGACTATGCTAATCAACCAAAACCTTGTTCTGGCCTTGGTTGACTCGGGGAGTGAACTCTCATTGGTTTCCAGCTCTGCCTTACCCGAAACCATAACTTCTCGGTTGCCCAAGGTGAAGGTTCTTTGCGTACATGGCACGACAGAGGAGTATGAAAGAACAATACTACCAGTCACAATCAAAGACAAAACTGTTATGGTGGTAGCTGCCATAGCACCTAAACTCCCATATCCACTCATTTTGGGGCGAGACTTCCCACCAGGGCCGGACTGGGACTAAAAATCAGCCCTGGCATTTATAGCACACAGGCCCACGTGTTGTGAGCTCCATGCACTATATTGTTGCGCAGTGCGCGTTGCTGGTGCTGTACAATATGATGTAGTATGAGTGAGTGTGTGTGGGGGTATTTATTTCTCCTAATGACCCTCAGCATTACATTGTTAGCACCCCAATTACATCAATAAATACCATGACAACACATTATTAGTGCCCAAATTACAGCAATAAATAACCCCGCACACACACTCATATTACATCAATCACCCCCAGGGCCATCTTAACAACATTATGGGTCCCTGGGCAAAGCAGTGCACCGGGGCCCATATATATATATATATATATATATATATATATATATATATATATATATATATATATATATATATGTGTGTGTGTGTGTATAGAGATACAGATATAGATATATAGAGAAAGATAGATGTACTTGCTCAGTGACCCTTGAAGGTTTTTTTTGCAGGTTTTTTCTTTTGCAGGATTATTTATTCTAATTAAGAGCCCTGCCTAAGGGGCCCCCTTGCCTGTGGGCCCCGGGCACCTGCCCATCATGCCCAATGGAAAAGATGGCCCTGATCACCCCCACATTACAGCAACCGGCATCACCCCCCACATTACAGCATCCGGCATCACCCCCCACATTACAGCATCCGGCATCACCCCCCACATTACAGCGTCCAGCATCACCTCCCACATTACAGCAATACCCTCTCCTACTTATTAACAATACTAAGCCCCAAACACACTAGAACATTGCCACCACCATGCCACCCCATACTACAGCAATACCACCAATTATACAGGCGCCACTGTAGGAAACCAATGTTTTGCTTTTTTCAAACCTCCCACAAGATAGCAACAACAGAATACATACACACATATAGGTAACAGGTACCCTTTTTCCTCAATTAAATAGTAATGGCAGAATTTTCATGAATCATTCCACATGAAATAAAACTCTAACATATATCTAACAAAAAACCATAACTATTGAATGATCATTTGAAGCTACACGGCCACATTAAAAGTATTTCCATCTACAGCAAAATGTCAGAGAAAAATATATTTTTTTACTAACTTTTTTTTTAGTAACTGGATATGCGTCTTTTTTCTATTCATTTTAAATAACACAGTATATAAATTAAGAGGGATATTGGAGGTGGGTGAGTGATAATTGGATGTAATCCATCAGTTTGATTAGATAGGAAACATTTACATTATTTACCTGGAGACGTCCACCCCCTTGACTCACAGGCAGGGCCGACAAGAGGAATTTTGGGCCCCGATACAGCAACTTCTTTGGGCTCCCATCATATTCAACAATGAAAGACTTGCCTTTGGCAGAAGTTCATATTATGCCACACCATAGTGCGCCCAGTTCATATTATGCCACATTGTAGTGCCCCAAGGTCATATTATGCCATAATAGTGTCCCCAAATAACATTATGCCATAGTAGTGCCCACAAATCATTAGTAGTGCCCAGACAAAAACTCATTCACAAATAAAAATTGGTACAGCATATCAGATACTGAGTGTGTAAGTCCCAGGAGCAGCTTAATACACCACTTACAATGCAAACATAAATAGATATATTGACACAATCAGATAAAATTTATGACAAGCAATGTTTTTTTCTCTTAATTAAAAATCTTTGTACAGATAAATATGCAAGAAACATTACAGCGCAGTAATGAGCAATACATAGTGTTTTAAACGTCATTGGATACACAGTAGTGCCCCCAGTTCAAGAAAGGATGGTTAAAAACACATTGCACACAAGAAAATATTTGAACTTACCTTATTATGGCATCCTGTATTCTGTTCTCCTGCTGGGTGCGCTAGGCGAGGAGGGATCAGCAGCTGTCAGCTCACAGGCAGTCGGGAGCAGGAATAGAGGGCAGTGGTCGAAGTGGAAATTTAGAAGTGGGCGTATGGAAAATATAAGTGAATTGTCCCCTCTGTGCATTCCCATTCTTCATTACTACTTGTGTTTTATGATGGCTGTATCCCTGACATTCCCATTCTTAAGATGTCTCTCCCTTTACACTTTCTTTTACCTATGCCGCTGCACCATCTTCTCCTTTGTCCCTCTCACTCGTCTTCCTGCACCACCTTCTCCCCTGGCACTCTCACACGTCTTCCTGCAACACCTTCTCCCCTGGCACTCTCACACGTCTTCCTGCACTGTCTACCCCCCTGGCACTCACACGTCTTCCTACACCCTCTACCCCCTGGCTCTCTCACACGTCTTCCTACACCCCCTACCTCCCTGGCTCCCTCACCCCTCTTCCTGCACCCCCTACCTCCCTAGCTCTCTCACCCCCTCTCCCAGCACCCCCTACCCACTGGCTCTCTCACCCCCTCTCCCAGCACTCCCTACCCCCTGGCTCTCTCACCCCCTCTCCCAGCACTCCCTACCCCCTGGCTCTCTCACACCCTCTCCCAGCACTCCCTACCCCCTGGCTCTCTCACCCCCTCTCCCAGCACTCCCTACCCCCTGGCTCTCTCACCCCCTCTCCCAGCACTCCCTACCCCCTGGCTCTCTCACCCCCTCTCCCAGCACTCCCTACCCCCTGGCTCTCTCACCCCTCTCCCAGCACCCCCTGGCTCTCTCACCCCTCTCACAGCACCCCCTTCCCCTTTGGCTCTCTCATCCCCTTTCCCAGCACCCCCTGCAGCTCTCTCATCCCCTCTCCCAGCACCCCCTTCCCCTTTGGCTCTCTCATCCCCTCTCCCAGCACCCCCTTTGGCTCTCTCATCCCCTCTCCCAGCACCCCCTTCGGATCTCTCATCCCCTCTCCCAGCAACCCCTTCCCCTTAGGATCTCTCATCCCCTCTCCCAGCACCCCCTTCCCCTTTGGATCTCTTATCCCCTCTCCCAGCACCCCCTGGCTCTCTCACCCCCTCTCCCAGCACCCCCTTCCCCTTAGGCTTTCACCCCCTCCCCCGTGACACCCCCCCCCCCGAGATTCGCGGCACCCCCGCGACCCCATTCAGAAAAAAAAACTGGAAACTGTCCAGATTGCTTGTAAGTGCAACGGGGTAGGAAGCGCAACAGAGGTAGTTGGTTCCCGGGAACCAGCTACCATGAAGACAGGAGGAGTCGGGTCGGCCCATATAGCCATCGGCCCTTCTGGCATTTGCCAGAAGTGCCAGATGGCCAGTCCGGCCCTGCTTCCCACTGTTTAATGATGTCCTCGGTGAGTGGATCCGGCCGGACATGCCGGCAATTGATGCAACGGTCGGAAGCCCGGTCTTCAAGGAACCGCCTAAGAATCCACAACATCTGGGCATCGATCTTTGGGAACCGCCAAACTGGAATGCCATCCTGGGAGTCACAGCAGGAGTTCCACAAAAGCATCCACCTGCGGGGAAACATGGACAGTCCAAACTAGCATTGGTCGGTGATGTCGCAGATGAGCACACCCCGCCTGTCAGTGAGGATACGGACTGGTCCGCAATACCAATTTTGTTTCCTTTGCAGGACTTTGTCCCACTTTGTCCCATTTGTCAGAGAACCTGTCCCAAACCCATGTACAGGGCACCTCTCATTCCAATTCCAATAGTACAAGTTCCCTTTGAACGGATAGCTATGGACCTTGTGGGGCCACTGGAAAAATCTGCACGTGGGCACCAATATATACTAGTGGTGCTTGACTATGCAACCAGGTATCCAGAGGCAATTCCCCTACGAAACATAAAGTCCAGCACCATAGCTAAGGAACTTGTATTGATGTTTACACGCTTGGGAATACCCAACGAAATTCTCACAGATCAGGGTACTCCATTCATGTCTAAACTAATGAAGGACATGTGCCAGTTGCTAGGGGTTACGGCGCTTCACACCTCTGTATACCATCCACAAACAGATGGCTTGGTGGAGACTTTAACCGCACATTAAAGCACATGCTCAGGAAAGCAGTGGCTCAAGAAAAAAAAGATTGGGACACTCTTATTCCCTATTTGATGTTTGCCATCCGTGAGGTACCTCAAGCTTAAACAGGGTTTAGTCCCTTTGAGTTATTTATTTGGGAGACAGCCCAGGGGTATCTTGGATATGTTAAAAGAAGGGTGGGAGCAGCAAGGTCCCAGGGAGCCAAATCTGGTACAATTTGTGTCACAAATGTATGAGAGGCTAGGAAAGATAGGGCCCATTGTGCAGCCACATGTAAATGTGGCTCGGGAACGACAGAGAAAAAGTTATGATAAAAGTGCTGTTGTTTGATCTTTCAAGCCTGGGGACAAGGTCCTAGTCCTGGTTCCCACCCAGGAAAGCAAACTTTTCGCCCATTGGCAGGGTCCATATGAAGTTCTAGAGGCTGTCGGTCCTGTCAATTACAGAGTCCGCCAGTTAGGTAGGAGAAGGAAGGAGCAAATATACCATGTTAACCTCCTTAAACCTTGGCATGATGAGGAAACCTCTCCTCAGGTAGTGAGTACTGCCATTGAAAAGTCTGAAGTGCCCATAGAGCCAGCTTTGTCCATTTAGCAGAGACAACAGACTGAGGAAATGATTCGCCGGTAAAGGGATGTCTTCTTTTCCATTCCTGGGCGCACTACCTTAATCGAACACGACATTGTCACTGCGCCAGGAGTCATTGTAAAGCAGAAGCCTTATCGTATTCCAGAAGCCAGACGGGTGGACGTGAGGAAGGAGGTCGAGAAGATGCTCCAGTTAGATGTAATTGAAGAGTCCACTAGTGAATGGAATAGTCCCATTGTGCTTGTCCCGAAACCCAATGGGACAATTAGGTTCTGCAATGACTTTAGGCGCCTAAACAGTATGTCGCTGTTTGATGCCTATCCGATGCCACGTGTGGATGAACTAGTGGAAAATCTTGCTGGTAGCAATTATTTAACAACCCTTGATCTAACAAAGGGTTATTGGCAAGTTCCCCTCACTTCCACGGCCGAGCCAAAGACTGCATTTTCCACCCCTGATGGTCTCTATCAATATAAAGTCCTACCCTTTGGGTTGCATGGGGCACCTGCCACCTTCCAAAGGGCCATGAATAAATTGCTACGACCTCACACAGCTTATGCAGCCGCTTACCTAGACGATATAGTGATTTATACCCCAGACTGGGGATCACATTTAGCCAAAGTTGAGGCGGTCTTAGCTTCATTAAGGTCAGCAGGATTAACCGCTAACCCAGAGAAATGTGCCATAGCCATGAGAGAAGCCAAATATTTGGGGTACATTGTTGGTCGAGGGCATGTAAAACCCCAGCTAGACAAAGTGGAGGCGGTCAAAAATTGGGCAAGACCAGAGAAAAAGTCGCAGTTAAGAACCTTTTTAGGCTTAGTAGGTTACTACAGGCGGTTTGTAAGCCACTTCGCCACTAGAGTTGCTCCACTTACGGACATGTTAAAAAAAAGTTGTCCAGATAGATTAACCTGGTCTGACTCTGCAGAAACCGCCTGGTCTGATCTTCGGTTAGCTCTTTGTTCCTCTCCAGTTCTACAAGCACCAGATTTTACCCAGAGGTTCTTCCTCCAAACTGATGCTTCTGGTGTTGGCTTAGGTGCAGTCTTGTCACAGGAGAAGAATGGAGTAGAAAACCCTGTCCTGTACCTAAGTCGGAAGTTGCTTCCAAGGGAACAAAAATATGCCACTGTGGAGAAAGAATGTCTCGCCATAAAATGGGCTACAGAAGCTCTGCGCTATTATCTCCTAGGCAGAGAGTTCACCTTAATAACAGACCATGCACCATTAAGATGGATGCAGAACAACAGGGAGGTAAATGCCAAGGTAACCCGCTGGTTCTTGGCACTGCAACCTTTCAAGTTCTCAGGAGAACATAGACCTGGGATTCTGTACAAGAATGCAGATGCATTGTCACGAAAATATGCGCTCCTCGCGAAGTCCGCGTCCCCCTACTTGGAGACGCTAGGGGGAGGGATGTGTAACAAAGGGAGGCATTTTTCTGACAAGAGGCAGAGAAAGTATACAAACAGAATAAAACATTGGCACAGTTATGCACCTAGGTTGAGATTAAACCAGGTAAAAATGTATGTGAAGTTTAAAGTTTGTTAACTTACATGATTTCCTCTCAGCAAACAGACAGGGTGTGTTTGGGCAAACAGAGCCACTGATGGGTGTTTTCTTTTAAAGAGAAGGTGGGTGTGTCACCTGTCAATCAAGCTAAGGCTGGGGGAGGAGTAACGTATAAAAGCTTGTTTGTGCCATTCGTTCAGAGAGATCAACGCTGGGGAAGCTGGCTGGTCTTGAGAGAGCAGAGCTTGGTCTAGCTAGCGTTTAGGGTCTCCAAGAAATGCTGTGAAATCTGTACGGTGTCAAAACATTTACCATCTGCAGTAGCGGGCTTTTGCCACAATATATATATATATTGTGTGTGTGTGTGTGTGTGTGTGTGTGTGAATTGTGGCCACTTGCATGGCATAACATTTGGGGCACTACTGGGTGGCATAACATTGGGGGCACTATGTGGCATAACATTGGGGCACTACTGTGTGGCATAACATTGCTTTGAGGGCAGTACTGTGTGGCATAACATTGTTTGGGGGGCACTACTATGTGGCATAGGGGGGCTGCCTATCTAGTATAATCAGCCCCCCTATAGTTTAGTATAAACTATAGTGAGGGGGGCTGCACAGGGAACACTATAGGGAGGGGGTGATGGGACCTTATTTTTTAAATGGGAATACTATTTAATGTTGGGGTTGGTTGGAGGGAAATAGATCTATTTATCAAATGTGAGCACTATTACTTTAATGTTGAGGCTGGAGAGAGGCCTAATTATTAAATGTGGGTGTTGTTGATTTATTGGCAGGAATGGTTGGCGTTTCTAAATGTACCCATTATTTTTTCCAAATAGGGCCCTCAACATTCCAGGATCCAGACAAGCCGCAACTAAAGAAACCAGCAGCCACAGGTGGTAAAAGTGACAACAACAGGTAGGACAGTCTGTCAAATGTTCTGAGTCTAGTGCAGGCTTGGCTAACCTGTGGTACTCCAGGTGTTGTGAAACTACAAGTCCCAGCATACCCTGACAGCAATAAGCTGCTATATATTGGCAAAGCATGCTGGGGCTTGTAGTTTCACAACACCTGGAATACCACAGGTTAGCCAAGCCTGGTCTAGTGGGACAATCCTGATTTTTGGTGACTGGTCAAGACTGTGTATTCTTTATACACACACTGTATGCTTTATATACTACACTAAGGTGCTAGCTGTCCTTCGTGGATTGACCACTCCCCCTCTAGTGTCAGGTCCCGCCTCTATGATGGCTGACCACACCCTTTACTGGTGGGCCCCTAGTGTTGCAGTCCCCCGGTGGGCCCTTCATGCCCCAGTCCGACACTGCTAACGTGTAGCACAGAACTCTACAGGACTCGCAATAGCCCTATCACTGCTAGTGGTTCATGTATTTGACTGCAGAAATCTTTATGTCTGCAAGGGAAACATTCTGCCAGGGTTCAGTATAATGCACTTGGAACCCATGTAACTAAATCAAGGTGTCTGTCTGATTTCGGGATATATTTACTAAACTGCGGGTTTGAAAATGTAGAGATTTTAGTTAGCATTTATTTAGTACATTTTGCAAAATGACAGCTAGAATCTGATTGGTAGCTATAGGCAACATCTCCACTTTTTCAAACCCACAGTTTAGTAAATGTACCCCTTAGTCCTTTATTAGTCAGAGAATGGTCATTTCACCATATATGTGACCTAGTGGAATAAGCTTACAGATTATAGAAGATAATTCTTTGTGGTTAAGGCAATGGATGACCTGCCTTTCATTGGGTGCCCATGAAGACAGTGTTCTGAATAGTAGGTGTAAGTGATTGTGGAGGCCCATTACTAAATTACCAAAAAAGGGTCTAAGATTATCTTATATCGCCATAGGTGTACTAAACCTAATGACAAACATTCTATCCCTGAGATTTCACAGAACCCCGTTCTGTCTGTCACTCTTTAGTAAACATGAATCACAGGTGTGACAGGGGGGATCAGAAATGCAAAAATCAAATCCATAATTTATAAAGCCAATTCTTCTATGGTAAACCCAATCAACCACACATCAGCATTACAGTATTTATACTAAATGCATTTAATTGCAAATGCTTATTGCATGCATATTTTTGTAACTATTTTTATAGTAAATGGTAAATTATTGTAGCAAGCGGAATTATATTTACTGGCTATTCAGATCTCAATGTATTTCTTTAGTAACTTTGTACTTGATAAATAAAATTATGGTTGCTCTTGTTTGATTACCTATCATTTATTAAATATTATTATTACTTTATATTTATATAGCACCAATCATGTTACACAGAGCTGTACAGGATATATGTAGTAGCGGCAATGTAAGGAGAATGACAGTGCGTGCATTTTCTGCTATTGGCGGCATTTTATATGCGCCGTGTCTGCAATGTTGAGAGTAGCTTTTAAGGTAAGTCTGTATTTGTTCCATGTCAGGATTCTACTCATCGGCATATTAATTTCGGTGTCATTATTGTCGGAATTGTCTTCTTCGGAAAAATGACTACAACAGGTTGCAGCATACATTACGGCTATACAGTGTGTAACAAGTGGGACCTCCACATTTACAGGTCCTTTTCTTGCTAACTGATGAAAAGCTTTTGCTGAAGATCTCAGTAGAAGATAGAAAAGGAGTTAGATCAGACAAAAGACAAGAGTAAAGCTGAGTACACACCTATGCAATTATCGTGCAGATTACATGATAAACGACCGTTTTGTTAGATATTGCTAGAGTGTGTATACTCCCACAATCATGTTTTATCTTATCAAAGCACATAGTTTGAATTGGTTTCATAAACTTCCTAAAATCCCAATCAACGATGGAACGATGTTGGGCAAATGTGGAAGTGTGTACGCACTCAACCAGCAGTGTAGGCAGATATCTGTAGAGTGTGTACAGTACAGAGTCACAATTTTTTCAGCAGATGGGTATGAGAGCTGCAATGACTGATAAAAAAAAATATGTCCCGATCAGCATGCCAATTTACTTGTACACATTATACACGCTTTCTAAGATTACTTTTAGATCTGTGCTCTTCATCTGTCATAATCATCGGCTGAAAACGGCATGCTTCTGTAAACTCTATGGAGACCCTGATTGTGAGTGCATACACACTGCAGGATTGGAACGACATTGTTTCTTTGCTGAACGAGTTTTTCAGTTCAGTTTGAAAATCAAATGAAACAATACGATGAGCTTTGCAATGACAATTGCTCATCGTTGGAGAGTACACACTAATGTAATAATAGACAGAACAGTCGTTCATCGAGTGATTGGCCTGATAATTAGCTGAAATGCTTGTAGTGTGTACCCAGCCTAAATCGTTTAGGTGTGTACACATGAAATGGCATGTTCATCTGGAATTTCAGTTGTTGGTAAACTCATTACAGAAATCGCATCTGAAGGAAGATTGCATAGGTGTGTACCCAGTTTACGAGGGAAGACAAGAGGTGTAGAAAGGGGAAGGGCTAATCAAGAGGAGAGGGAACGCTACTCCTCTGCTTTAAACAGTCAGTGATTAAGGATGTGGAACAGACTTTTACATAAATATGGCAACATAAAGTAAGCAGATCATGTTAAGTAGAACTTTCTAAGTAGTAGAATTTATTCTAAAAAATGAGAATGCATTAAGATTTGTGGAAGTGGCACCTTCTTAAGTTCTGCTAAAAATTCCCCTCTTCCCCTCGTTTAACCAGCCCTGAGCTGAATAGCACTGGGGCTATTCCCACACTCATGGCTGGTGGGTGTATGTTGTTTATGTTAAAAAAAATATAATTAATTAACCATTTTGCCTGTGTTGCACTACAGTTCCAGCATGCCCAACCGCCATTAAGTGTTTGGGCATGATGGATTATGTAGTACTACAAGCGCCAGCATTCCTATGGGTGTCGGGGCATACTGGAATTTGGTGAACCACAAGTGCTATCATGCCCTGGCATCCAGGTCCCACTGGGACCTGGTGTGCACCAGGGAAACATGTAAACAACACACACACACACACACCTGTTAAAAAAAAACACCCCTACAATGTCCTCTTTTATGTTCTTCATTGTAGGCTTCGTTTCATACCATACACGAGACCCTTCCCTACTCCAATTTATGGGCATTAGGAAAGTTGAAAAACCATGGAGAGGGGGAAACTGTGAAACTGAAATCTCAGAAAGAATCTGAATGGATTTATGAATTGAAGACCCTGACACCAGAAGGTCTTAATATTGACTTTGAGATAGGTCATTTTCTTTGATTTTTCTCCCCCCCCCCCCCTTTTTTGCCTGTGGTATCTCATATCACCATACTTATTTATCCTTCCTTTATTTTCTACTTATGGCCTAGTGTACACCTTCACGTTTTGTTAAAATATGCTCTGTTTACATGACATGAGTAAGGATCTTAGATCCGCCCTATTAGTCAGAAGATCTGTCAATCACCATTTTCTACTGAATGAATAGATCTGGATAAGTTCCACCATCTATTACTCAGATCATTTGCTCGATTGGCTACCTGAACTGTCAATCGCAGAAAGAACCAATGAGACATTTGGATGAGACTGACCAATTATAGAGCAACATAATAAAGGGCGTCTTTTATGAACTTTCAATCATCGCTACCAAACACATACATCCCTGAGGAAGCCTGTGGGCGAAACGCGTTGGTAACACTCTTATCTTTATTATTCTTTCAGTCCAGGTTCTTCACAGAGCTTCCTGACTGAATAGCACTTTACAGACGCATGTTCATGCCCAACACGGAAGGAGTTGCGGCTGCAATCTTTTAGTTACCGTGACTACCGCCACATCACTACACCACTATCGAGCGGGGTGCAGAAGGAACTTCAGAGAAGGGATCATCTCTACCTTACTAAGAGTAAGTTCTACTTACTAGGCACCCGGCTCCTCTTAGACTGGACCCAAATGTTTATATCGGCAGACATGGAGTTCTTCAAGCTACAGTGTGAATATATACACTGACTCTACAGGTGGGACTTATATTTCTGCTCCATCCTGCAGCGGAATATTTATCATTCATTTATCTATACCAGGGGATGGCAACCCCCGGCACGCGTGCCAGACATGGCACACTGACCACTTTTGTCTGGCACGCCGACGCTGAAGCTGCTTCAGCAAAGCAGCCGATGATGGCCGAAACGGAGCTTCTGCGCATGCGCAGAAGCTCAGTTTCGGCCATCACCGGCTGCTTTGCTGAAGCAGCTTCATTACCCATAGAAACAAATTATATCAAGAATGGGCGCTAATGCTGAATCCCAAACGCTGCCTAAGGTCTACAAAAGAAGTCACCAGCTTCTTGACAAAAACACATATAATACATAGACAGTATACCTTATAGCGCTGATTGAGTCACAAATAAATGAATGCCAGTGTCATATGGCGAATCACTGTAACACAAAACATGGAGAAAACATAGAGCAATATAATACAAACAGATAAAGCATGTAAAAAATCCCTGGGGTCTGTATCCCTTTATGGAGTGTCTAGATTGGCCAAATCGTTCACACTACATGAGGAAGTCCCTAAAGGTATTAAGCTTACAAGCACATGTCTTGTACCACAGCACTTCTGATAACATCTAATAGGGAGATGGTCATATCCTCCATACTTTTCTCCAGCGATGCAATCACAATAAAAAAAGGAATATCATAGCATAATACTGTTTATTGTATAAATGAGTATAAAAGGGTTGCTATATAAGCGTACCAGAAATAAAATCAATACAGCATGTACAGCGACAACGTGGGTATTACCCGAGTCTAATAAGTTCTCAAACAATGCGCAGGGGTAACTCCACCGTCTTTCTGTTAAGTGCCTCCCTTCACCAACGCGTTTCAAGTCACAGGGACTCTTTATCATTACCCATACCACAGTGAAGCTGCTTCAGTAAAGCAGCCGGTGATGGGCGAAACGGAGCTTCTGCGCATGCGCAGAAGCTCCGTTTCGCCCATCACCGGCTGTTTTATTGAAGCAGCTCCCAGGTTTCTGGAGAAAGATGAGTCTACAAAGGTAAGTAAGGGCAGCAAATTGAGGGGCACATATACTTGGCATACTTTGTATTTGTGGGGGGCAACTGTGGCATACTATATATTTATGGCGACAACTGTGGCATGCTATATATTTATGGGGCAACTGTGGCATGCTATATATTTATGGGGCAACTGTGGCATGCTATATATTTATGGGGGCAACTGTGGCATGCTATATATTTAAGGGGGCAACTGTGGCATGCTATATATTTATGGGGGCAAATGTGGCATACTATGTTTTTGTCGGGGCAACTGTGGCATACTATGTTTTTGTCGGGGCAACTGTGGCATACTATGTATTTGTGGGGGCAACTGTGGCATGCTATGTATTTGTGGGGGCAACTGTGGCATGTTATGTGTTTCTGGGGCAACTGTGGCATACTATGTGTTTCTGGGGGCAACTGTGGCATACTATGTGTTTCAAAGTATGAATTGTGGGCACAACTATGAGGCATAAGATGAATTGGGGACACAATTATGAGGTATGATGTGAACTGGGGCACTACTGTGCGGCATAACGTTTTTTTGCTGGTCCCTTACTGTTAATATGATATTAGCCTCATAAAATGATATATATATATATATATATATATATATATATATATAGCCGAGAGGGGAGGGGGCGGCTACAAATTGCCCGGGCCTGCTTGGTGGCCCAAGTCCCCACTGGAGACCTATCTTTGAAAATAATAGCTAAATGCCCTTTAGCTCAGGTATCTTCAGATGCCAGGACATGTGACTGCAGTGATCACATGGTACTACTGCTGGATATCTTCCCATGCTGGGCAGTGGAGAATAAGGTAAGAAGGTGTGCTGGAGAGGGGGCATGTGTGACTAAAGGTGCTGGGCAGAGGGGGGGCAAGTGTGATTAAAGCATGTGGGCAGAGGGGACATATGTGAGAAAAGCTGCTGAGCAAGGGGGCATGTGTGAGTAATGCATTTTTCTGTAAGAGGGTGGCCTGGTGCTTTTCACCTGCTAGACATGCCCTCAATGATGCACTGCCACACCCCCCAATTGTACGACCACTTGCATGGTAAAAAAAAATGTTGCTCCGCGGCGGCACAACAATTTTTTTTGCCATGCTTGACTATAAAGGGGGACACATGAAGTTGCTGTACTGGGGACATGAATTTCTCTAGGCAGCCGTGTATGTATGTATGTATGTGTGTATGTATGTGTATGTGTGTGTATATATATACATATATATATATATATATATATATATATATATATATATATATATATATATATATATATATATATATATATATATCTATCACACCCAACTGGCACACCTGGGCTTCACTAGATTTTAGCCGGCACTCTGATAGAAAAAGGTTGCCAACCCCTGATCTATACCCTAAGACTAGGCCGCTATGGACTAGTATTCTCCAGCTTTATTTGTATACACTCATCTAAACACAGTACAGCATCCTATTGTGTTTTATATTATATTTTCTTCTGTATGCATTACTACCAGAGGTTTGTGGCACCCTATATCAAGGATATACCCTCTTAAGCACGGTGCAGCACCATATCGTGATTGAAATTTCTCCATATGCATCTGTGCCAGAGGCATGTGACACCCTGTATTAAGGCTTTTACATTGTAACCATCTGGTTGTACTTACCTGTTTTGGTTGAAAATACCAACATTTGTGAAGCTTTATATTTATAAATATGTTTTAAGAGTTGCCATGTTTATGAGATATTGTACACTAGCAATAAATTGCTTTTTTTGCACCCACCGATCTACACCCTGTTTATTTCACCCCATTATCCCATCCACCATTGTGCCAAGGGATTTCTATATATATATATATATATATATATATATATATATATATATATATATATATATATATATATACATATATATATATATATATATATATATATATATATATATATATGATTTCCTATGCTCTTAATGTCACAAACACCCAGCCTGCCTCAGATGCAGCACTCTGAAACAGCTGGCTGTGACTGGAGTTACCTTGGTCACTTACCAATGAATACACCTTTTCTGCCACCACAAAGGATTTACTATGGAGTCCTTGCATTGACTAAAACCACGTAATAATATTTCATACTTAAATCACATACATATGTAGCATGAGCTCCACTTGGCTTCGTAAGTTCAAAAAGAATAATGGAAAATATCCTAGAGTAAATGTATTTAATCTGAAAAAATGTTTCCAAGGCTTAAAAACAAAACAGTTAATAACAAGACATATGAAATAGGTTGCACCAATAAGTTGCTGAAATAAAATAGGAAATAAAACACTAACTAACTAGTTTAAGACTTGGCATGAGAGGAGTACACTTTGGGAAAAATGGCACACTCCAACCTAGGCAGGTCTCCTCATAGACAACATTACTGTGTAAAGCAGCTGATTTTAACCTTCCTCACACTTCTCCCACCCCCCTTTGGAAACTAAATGTCAGGGCAGACTGGTTTCCAGAATGACACAGGTCTTTCTAAATGAGTTATCTATTTCCTGAGATATAGGCCTGGAATTGCAAAGGACAGGAGTTAGGATCATATCCAGCTACCTTGTGTAAAATTTGCACCTGGAAAAAACATTTTGTGCTTCAGGGTTAAAAATGTAAACAGCACCACCTGATTTAGCCTAACACTAAAATGCAGTGTAAAATAGAGCTGCCGTGTGTGTGTGTATGTATGTGTGAATGTGCAACTTGGCCTAAATGCAATAAAATGTTTGTACCAACTGCAGTGCATCATGGTTTGCTGGACTCCAAATTCTACTCCCTGGCAAAATGGCACACAGCTCTAAATCAGCCCCTCTATGTCTAAGTTGGGTGTGTCAGGGACAGAATATGGGTTTTATTCTGTTTTAGCTTTGGGGTAGCAATGGAGACTACCATGTGGGGTTTAAGTGATGACATGTTTATGCGTTCCCAACTAATGTTATAAACGAAAACAAAAATAGGATTGATATGTCAAAGTATACTATGACATATCATCATAATTTATTTATGTGGCGCACCCAATTCCACAGCTCTGTACAAAGAATAAGTGTCACTCACATCAGTCCCTGCCCCATTGGAGCTTACAGTCTATATTCACACAGATAGACAGCCACAACATAGGGCTCATTTTTGTCAGCAGCCAATTAACCTATAAGCATGTTTTTGGAGTGTTGGAAGAAACCGGAGCACCCAGAGGAAACCCACGCAAACACGGGGAGAACATACAAACTCCACACAGATAAGGCCATGGTCAGGAATCAAACTCATGACCTCAGCGCCGTGAGGCAGAAGTGCTAACCACTAGGCCACCATGCTGCCCACATGTGAAGTATATGTGGGTTTGCTTAGTGGTGGAACTACCATCACTGTAGGTGGCACAGCTGCTACAGACTCCCAGTTGAGGCCCCCATTCAGCACATGTGGGAGCCAGTAGATGCGCAGTGAAGGAGTTTTTTCTGCTACTTTACTTTTATTCTTTTTACTTTATTTCAAATTATGTTAATATGTGCTTTATGCAGTAATCAACAGATTTAATTTTATATGTGATATAATATATATTTTGGATAGTAAGAACTCCAGCTGAATTTTGTTCTTTTTGTTCATTTTATTTCCCTCTCCCAAATATTACGTTAGTTGGAAGGATTTATTTATGACTGATCCCATTTTGAGATCCTATTGGTTGGAACTGCTTTAAGTAGTAGAACATGCAGTGCCTGTTCATTTTACTGCTTAATGCTTGGTCAGACAAATCCGTCAATATTTTATACAATTGCATATTTGTCTCCGGCTGGATTGTAAGCTACTTTACAACACGTGACTTTTTATTGTATCATCTACATTTGGATACATTGTACAAGTACAGAGTGAAGAGTAAATCTAGCTTGTGCTTGATATTAATTGGATCAAATCCTTATTGTGAAATATTAGTACAAAGGGTTCTCTTTCGACCTGGAATGTGAACTATATCAGCAAAATATATCACACCAGTCAAGTATCTTGGTTCAACTAGCTTTAGCTAATTTTATTCACCAGCATGAAGATAAACAAAACAAAACAAAATCCTAGCCTGTCCAGCTTTTAACTAATGCACAAGAAATTCCCTTTCTAAAGTGAAGAACCTGATGTCCTACACATACAAAATAACAGCATTTACTGGTAACAAAATGGCAGTGTCTATCTACAAGCATCTGACCTGTTCCCCAGGTGGTGAGAGACTGAGGAGACAAACTCATAGCTTTTTATTAGCACCTTACAGGTGCAACTCCTGTTTGCTAGCAGAGTTTCTGGTATGTTGGAAGACCCAGAATGGGCCTAATGAATGGAGCTCACCCTTCTCTCTCCATTCATAACCCAGGGGACACTTACACTGGCTTTTTCTGCCGCTGAATACAACCTTTGGAAAGCTCTTTTCTACACACAAACAATCTCCCTGGGGTTTTAAAACTATGACAGAAATTCAGGACATATATACCTGCCGTTTATCATTTTCCCAGTTCTTCTGTCACATATACCTTCCCTATTGTTTCGACTTGCAGGACGGAACACTTTCAGTCCCTAAGCAATAAACTCAGGATAATGCTGTCACGCTGTGTCTCTGTGCTTGTACTGCATCTGCATGCTGCTTTGTATCGGCAACTCCTGTCTCTGAGACTATATTGGATCTTATTATTGTGTTTACCCTGCAGTACCTGTGAATCATCAGTGCTGCTAACGTACCTTTCTTATCTCACTACCTGTTAACTAGCTGCACTAAGCTAATCATTTGCACCTGATTGTCTCCTATTTATGCCTGCCTCTCCCATTTATCTGTGCTGGTCATTGTTGTTTGTGTTGCTGTTCCTCATTGTAGTGCTCTCCTGTTTCTCCTGTTCTCTGTGACTCCTACAAGCTGCTTCCGTCATCATCTCTGTATCTGATTTCTCACCATTCAGCCAGTCCACCTGCACCAGCTGTATTCCTTGTTACCAGTTTTCAGTCTTCCTTATGTCACCAAGGAGGACTTGGGATCCCCTGGGTCTTTTTGGATTGGTTCTACTCTTACCCAAAGGTGCAGAATTTAATGAGGCAGGATGTCTTCGCCAGGACCACCGCAAGGAGGTATGGGCTAAGCGGCCACTGCCCCGCAGGTCGCGGTCTCTGGGAGAGTACTAGACGAGACCGACTAGTAGAGTTGAAAAGTAGATGACTATGCAATAAAGAGGAGTCAGCAAGAGCTGAAGGTGGAACACTGGAGCATAGATAGGTCACGGGAGCTAACAAATAGTGGAGAGTACTCCCGAGGAAGGAGACTGATGTGTCACTGGAGCAGTAGACTGAACATGAGGAGATGACACTGAACAGCACAACGATGAGTCACTGGAACAGCAAAGTGAAGACAAGGGGGTGACACTGAACAGCACAGTGATGAGTCATTGGAACAGCAGACTGAGCCAGAAAGCAATAATATAATGCAGAGTTGTTTCAGAGCCACGTCCAAATACTACACTGGTGTGAGCACAATGAACAGGCACCTGACTGCCATGTCAGGTGCCTTAAATACATGAGGAATTACTGGGAGCCAATCAGGAAGATTTGGAAGGATATGAATGAGAGAACAGCAATCGCCCGCCATTGGAGAGGAGCGGAGTCTACCTCTGAAGAAGCCGCCTGCATGGAGCAGGTAAGTTTGCTGGTACCTGCTTGTGGGTCCGCTGTGTGACACCTAATTTATTGTCTGCAGTACTCAGTTTGTATTATTTTCAGCATTCTCTGGTTCATACCTGTTCAAATAAATATTATGGGCCTGATTTATTAAGGAAAGTAAAGCAAAAAAAATGACTAACTTTGACTAAAAATGACTCCCCCTCCAATGCAACTAATGTTGCATTGGAGGGGGAGTAAATGGAAAATGTGAGGACAGATTTATAATTGGGGTAGAGCATGTGCTAGAGCTACTTTTAATGTCAGTGTAAAAACAAAGCCATCAAGTATTTGCGTCTTACATGAAAAACTGCCAGTATTTTCCTTATGTGCAAAATAATAAATTCATGTGCACCCCTTGCATTGCAACATGGTTTGCCAAGGGTCAAAGTTACTAATTTTTTTGCTTTACTTTCCTTAATAATTCAGGCCCTATATGTTTTCATCATATCCTGGGCTCCATAGCTGTCATTTCCAGCTTCCAGCATTGAAATGTAACAAATGCTTTTGCAGTTGACTTCCTGGCCTATGCCAGAGTCAAGAACCACCTGGTTATTCTTCCATTAGTTTCTTTATTCTCAGACATCCAATTTAATGGAGCGTGATCTGTGATCAACCTAAATTTCCGGCCCAAAAAATAATAAATTAGCGTTTCTAAAGCCCATTTAATTACTAGGGCTTCCTTTTCAATAGTTTCTCTCATATGCATTCAGTGGCGGATCTAGGGGGGGGGGGGTGATCGGGGCGATCGCCCCCCCTAGCAGACACTTGCTGCCGATGGCTGCACAGTATGTGCAGGTCCGTCCAGCCGTGACAGGCAGGGACAGTGTGCTGCCCGGCTGCTCTGACTGTGTTTAAAACACAATCAGAGCAGTCGGGCAGCACACTGTCCCTGCCTGTCACGGCTGGACGGACCTGCACATAGTGTGCAGCCGTCGGCAGCCTAAGATGTTAGAAAGGGGCGGGGCCTAAATCCCCCCCCCCTAAATTGCCCCGGGTACAGCATTTTTCTAGATCCGCCCCTGTATGCATTCAACTTCCTACTTAAATAAATAAGAGGATGCTCCTCGCCATTTAATACTTTGGGATAATACCGCCCCATCCCTACATAGGACGCATCTGTATGCACGACAAATTAATTTTGGAAATTAAGACGCCACTGACTTCTCATCCTGGTTAGTCAGCGGGACAGCAATAGTGGGAATAGACCTTCTATAACAGCCTGTGATTCACAGAAAACTTGCATCTGCTTCTATTTTAAGGGTCGTGGCTATTGTTGTATTGCCTTAATTTTATTAAGTTGGGGCTTTATCAGACCTCTGTCTATGGTGTATCCCAGATCACCTCCTCCATTCCTAAGTAGCAATTGTTTGGGTTGGCTGTTAACCCTGCCTCATGGATAAAGTCCAACACTGCTTGTACCCTGGGTAGGTGAGATTGCCAATCGGGACTATGGATGACTACATCATCAAAGTAAGCAGCAGCATGTTGTTTATGGGGTCTTAGAAATTATTTTTTTATTATTTTTTATTATTATATATTTTTTATTTTCAGTTTTTAGTGCCAATAAACAGATTAACAACAAATGAAAGGTTACTAGTGTAGAGTTGCATAGACACAGTCATTTTTGTTAACCAATAGTGTTAAACAAGCACAGAATAAGTAGAAGAAAACAACCGGGTAGGTAGGACCTGGTCATACATAAAAGGGAAAAAATGCACAAGGGAAAAACATGGCGGAAAAAAAGGAAAAGCGGAAGAGTAGGGGGGGAAGGATGAGAGAATATAGTACCGAATGAGGAACTTGATAAACTCAATAGGTGGAGCCTATCAAGATGGGGAACAAGTGAGGCTTAACAACTGTATTAAAGAATCAAGAGTCAGCCTAGGAGGGAAAAATGCTTTGTAAGTAAGTGTATCCTTAAACTCCATCCAAGGGAACCAGGTAGAGGAAAACTCCTGAAATTTATCTAGGCCTGATATGGTGAGCTCATGCATAGAAATACAGTAATTGATTCTGGTGAACCATTCCGTGATAGTGGGTGTAGTGGTCCTCCAGTGAAGGAAATTGATTGCCTTTGCAGCATTTTTCAAATGTTTAATTAGAGACACTGAGTGGATATTGAGGAATTAGGAAGTGACAGAAGCCAAAATGAGGGATCATTTCGAATGTCCGATTCTACAATTTCTCTGGATAGATTGATCACCTTTTTCCAATATGTAGAGAGTTTAGGACAATCCCACTATATGTGTAAAAGGGTTCACGGACTTGAATTGCACCCCTGGATGGATAGATGGATCTCAGGGGAAAATTAATGAATTTGGGTAGAAGTCAAATACCAATTTGATAGAATCTTGTATTCAGTCTCAACTACTGATAAGCTGAGGAAACATGCATGTGTAGCTAGAAAATCTTTTCTGCCATTCATTATCAGTTAGGAGCCTAAGCAAGTTCTGATTCCAGGCATTTACAAATTGAGTAAGTGAATGAGACATATCATCTAAGAGCATTCTATACAGGATGAAAATAGAATGCCTTGGAGCAGTGGGAGCTAAACACACTAATTCAAAAGGTGTTGGATCCCTTCCAAAATCTGTTGTGTCCTGAAGAGGAGATAAAATGTTGTAACTGGAAATAGGCCCATTGCTCACTAGAAGGCAAAGCAAACCTCTCTTTTATGTCTAGGAATGTGTGCATTCCTCGACGACCAACTAGCTAACCAATCTGAGTCACCTCAACCCTAGTCCAAGTGTTGTGGCAACCAGTGCGGCATAAACTCATAGAACAGGTAGAAGAGGTCTTCACCTTTAGCAGCCGCCTTTCCCGTAGAGACTGGTTATGCTCACAGGTACTCGGATGCCCCCAAGTCTTATGCTCAGAGTAGTATGAGTTTATGCTGACACGGCAGTGCACAGGTACAGGAGGTAGCACACGGTGTAGCGGCAAGCCAGAGATCTGTGGACTGGACAGAGCACCAGAGAAGATGTCAGGTACAGGCAAAAGGTCAGGGTCACAGGCAGTGGTTCAGAATCCGGGTATAGGCACAAGATCAGGGTCACAGGCAGTGGTTCAGAATCCGGGTACAAGCTAAAGGTCGGGGTCACAGGCAGTGGTTCAGAGTCCGGGTACAAGCAAAGGTCATACACAGGTAAATCAATCCCAAGGTTTCAACACCAAACAAGAACAAGAGCAGGCAGCAGTACTGGGACAAACGCGATACCTGGCAGTGAGGCTCAGACCTCACTGCCCTAAATAGTACTAGGAACCAAGCAGGACCAGGTCTTAAAAGTATTCACAGGTTCTGCCTAATGGCAGCAGTGCTGGTGACCAATAAGAATGCAGTACTTGACTTCATAATATATCCTAAAGCCCTAAACAGCCATAGGTGGCTGCCTCCAGCTAAATAGCCATGATTGGCTAAACTTCATATGGCCTGTGCGTGTGCGACTAGCTGTTAGCCAGCTGGCCGGGCGCGGCGGCAGAGGGTCCCGAGCGTCCCGGCTGTTGCCCAGATAACCGGGACGCCGAAACCGAAAGTGGCATCCCGGTCGCCATAGCGACGTCCGGGACGCCAGCAGGAAGGTGAGGAGAGTAGCGGCGGTGTCCGCGGCCGCCGCGACTACTAACACCTAGATGCTAGCGTGGACCACTGGAAGCCTGGAGGAAAATCCCGATTGCAGATAATGGGTGTAAGTGGGGAGAAATTGGAGGAGAGGTTTCTCCGGACTTGCATTTGCCTCCAACAGTAAATTGGTAGACCTATTGTGGGATGCTAAAACTTTGGGAAGCTTTGATATCCAAGGCAGGATATAGAGTGGATTTGGAGAATAGGAATTTTCAATCAACGTTCATTGTTTCTTACCTCCTGATGATAACCAATCCAAAACTCTCCTAAGCATTATAGCTTTGTAATAGAGGGAGAGCAAAGGTAGTTGCAGTCCTTCACTATAATTTCCCTCTGTATAGTAGTTCATGTCTACATCTGGGCCTTTTACTCCCCCAGACAAAATATTGAACTGTTTTCTGTAGCTCTGAGATAAACTTCGGTGGGATCCTGATGTGAACTGTCTGCATTATATACAGAAGTCTAGGAAGGACATTCATTTTGATAATATTTATTCTCCCTAAGCATGAGAAACTTTTTGACCTCCTTTGTTGGAGGTCAATCCAGGTTTTGTTTAATAAAGGTGCAAAATTTAGGCTAAATAGTCTAGTAATATCTGATGGAATGTAAACCCCCAGATACTTAAATTGTGATGGATGCCAGGAAAACTGAAATGAAGCTAAGAGTTTATCTTAATGTTGGATAACTGCCCATATGCTTTGAATTCATCAATTAAATTAGGGAGTGTTGTAGTTGGACAAGTGGTAATTGCTAAAAGGTCATCCGCAAATAATGCTAGTTAAAATTCCTTTGAATGTACATATCTGCCCTTAATATCTGGATTGAGACGGATAGGCCTAGCTAAGGTTTCCATACATATCACGAAAATCAAGGGAGACAAGGCACATCCCTGCCTGGTACCATTAGTGAATAGGCCCTGAAAGGCCTCCATCAATTTTGATTCTAGCCCTTGGAGAGTCATACAATGCTAGGATCTTTTGGAGGCAAAAAGGACCCAGACTCATCCGCACCAGTATCCCAGTCATAAAAGTCCAGTGTACCCAATCAAAAGCTTTTTCTGCATCAGTGGAGAGCAACAGGATTTGAATCTTATTAGCTGAGATTTGATGGATGAGGTCTATTATTTTTGGTGTTGTCGCAGGTCTCATAGCCTGGGACAAATCTTACTTGATCAGAGTGAAGTTAATAAAGGTTTCAGCCTATTAGCAATCAACTTCGCATAATGCTGAGTTACTGTGCTTTTTGTTAACTGTACCGTGCTGTCTTACTCTGTATAGTGTTTCTGTCTGTCTCTGTACAGCGCTACGGATACCTAGTGGCACCCTATAAATAAAAATGAATAGGGGCGTGGCTTGGATGCCATTTCAGGAGGTCGCATGGTTTGTGAGCTCCGTTTAACTTGTGGCCAAAACCCATAAATAAAGGGGCTTCTTCTATCCTAAACACCCCCCAGTGTCCCCCACGCTATCCCCACAACATTAGAATACTTTCCAGCTATCTACTGGCACTGGACAGTTGTGGATGAACGGCAGCTAAATCTCCGTCTGAGCGGTGACGCGCCACTGAGCCTGAAAACACCATCGGCACCCACCTACTACAGCACGAGGGCTTTACTGCCGACTCCCCCGATACCTATTTGAAGGAGACAGAACCCGCCGGAGCCGCTCACGATCCGCCGCTGGCACAGGCAGAAAGAGCATATAGGGATACACTCGGCTGAGTGTATGAGCCAGCGCAAGTAGCGACCCCCAAGTGGCAAAAAGAAGTAGACATCAAGAAACCTCCATTTACCTTTATATATATATCGCGATCCCCGGATCCTGATTATAGGAGGAGGAAATCTGGCACTGACATTACCGGAAGTTGGGGTAGCCATTGCTCGGCTTCTTTTCCGGCTCACAAGCAGAGTCCTGCGAGGAGGGGCCAGTGGGTGGCGCTCACCCTTACAACTTGTTAGCCTCCTGGAAGCCGGACTTCCCCTACACACCGCAAAGTCAGCGTGGAGGAGAGAGAAACCCACCGGAGAGCTGGGTGAGTCACAGAGCGGCTTCAGTGCCTGCTGTAACCGGGCATGTCAGCATTGTACCCATAATCAGCAGCGCTAGCTTACACCTCTGGCTCCCATGAAAGCCTGCTTCAGTGAAACTCCCCTAGGGCTGTAAAGGTCCGCTGGGACTCTGCTCGTTTAACACCTCATATATATGGTTGGGGAAAACATATCTGGCTGAAGTATCCCTGAAGTTAGCTCCAGACATCACATTGAAGAGCTTGTCTGTATTAATATTCTTAGACACTGTCTGGTGTATATCGTGGCCTAACAGCTTACCAAGCACTGCACTGCCGCCATCTAGTGGCTGTTCAACAGTACTAATTTTCGGTCTTATGTTTGGAAGATTCACAGAAGGTCACTGAGATTGCTCCTTCTGCTGCAGCACCAACTATTGAAGTTGCCAACATCAAGATATCCGGTTTACCTCAGTCATTCTGAGCTCTTCTACAACTTGCAACTGTAAGTTTTATAGAAATGTTACCTTGACTCTAACACTAGGGGGTGCGGGATGCACTGTATATTTCTGATGTACTGAAGCAAAGTGTCGTATATCTTTCTGCAAAGATTGGGAGGCCCCCCCTCTTTTTGTCTTGTTCTGTACACTCAAGTGTTGCTGGATCTAATCTCTACGTTTAATCTGAGACGAGTGTGGTCACTCCTTGCTCGCTAATATGTCTCACAAAAATAAAAAAATAAGTAATACTCCTAAACATTAGGGATGTGCACCGGCGACTTTTGAGGTCTCGTGTTTTGTGTTTTGGATCCGGATTTTCGTTATTTTTGAGGTTCGGATTTGTCTCGCAAAACACTTGACGAAAGGTCTCGGTTCGGATTTAAGGTATTGGATTCGGATTTTTTTTGAAAAAAACATAAAAAGTTTAAAAATCAAGTTTTTGGGCTTATTTTCACTCCTAGGCTATTATTAACCTCAATAACATTCAATAACAAGCATTTCCACTAATTTACAGTGTATTCTGAACACCTCACAATATAGTTATTAGTCCAAAACGTTGCAACAAGGTATCTTTCTGGACTGCGTAGAGGAGTGGGTCACCACAATATATATTAAAAACCCTGAACTTTTATGAATCGCACCAATAAATGTACCTGGACTGCGTAGAGGAGTGGGTCACCACAATATCTTAAAAACCCTGAACTTTTATGATTCGCACCAATAAATGTACCTGGACTGCGTAGAGGAGTGGGTCACCACAATATCTTAAAAACCCTGAACTTTTATGATTCGCACCAATAATTGTACCTGGACTGCGTAGAGGAGTGGGTCACCACAATATCTTAAAAACCCTGAACTTTTATGATTCGCACCAATAATTGTACCTGGACTGCGTAGAGGAGTGGGTCACCACAATATCTTAAAAACCCTGAACTTTTATGATTCGCACCAATAATTGTACCTGGACTGCGTAGAGGAGTGGGTCACCACAATATCTTAAAAACCCTGAACTTTTATGATTCGCACCAATAATTGTACCTGGACTGCGTAGAGGAGTGGGTCACCACAATATCTTAAAAACCCTGAACTTTTATGATTCGCACCAATAATTGTACCTGGACTGCGTAGAGGAGTGGGTCACCACAATATCTTAAAAACCCTGAACTTTTATGATTCGCACCAATAATTGTACCTGGACTGCGTAGAGGAGTGGGTCACCACAATATCTTAAAAACCCTGAACTTTTATGATTCGCACCAATAATTGTACCTGGACTGCGTAGAGGAGTGGGTCACCACAATATCTTAAAAACCCTGAACTTTTATGATTCGCACCAATAATTGTACCTGGACTGCGTAGAGGAGTGGGTCACCACAATATATTAAAAACCCTGAACTTTTATGATTCGTACCAATAATTGTACCTGGACTGCGTAGAGGAGTGGGTCACCACAATATATTAAAAACCCTGAACTTTTATGATTCGCACCAATAATTGTACCTGGACTGCGTAGAGGAGTGGGTCACCACAATATCTTAAAAACCCTGAACTTTTATGATTCGCACCAATAATTGTACCTGGACTGCGTAGAGGAGTGGGTCACCACAATATCTTAAAAACCCTGAACTTTTATGATTCGCACCAATAATTGTACCTGGACTGCGTAGAGGAGTGGGTCACCACAATATCTTAAAAACCCTGAACTTTTATGATTCGCACCAATAATTGTACCTGGACTGCGTAGAGGAGTGGGTCACCACAATATCTTAAAAACCCTGAACTTTTATGATTCGCACCAATAATTGTACCTGGACTGCGTAGAGGAGTGGGTCACCACAATATATATTAAAAACCCTGAACTTTTATGATTCGCACCAATAAATGTATCTGGACTGCGTAGAGGAGTGGGCACTGGGCACCACAATAAAATATATAAAAAACCTTCAACAGATCTGCATTACACTACACATACGGCTGCTCCTCCATCCTCTCCATCATATACATGTTGGAGTTTTAGCGTGTGACAACCTCTTGTTTTTGATAATGTCAGTGCATTTGGAATATTTTTCAATTTGCCCCACACCACTGAATGTACTTTATCTATGATACGCAATACGCATCTATCTATCTTGACTGCGTAGTGTGGTGGCCCCGGTACACAATTTGGTACCGAGGCCACAATATAATTAAAAAACCCTCCACGTGTCGGAATTCCACCAAACAAGTATCTGGACTGCATAGTGGGGTGGCCCCGGTACCCAATTTGATACCGGGGCCACAATACCTCCTCCAAACATGCTACAGACAATTCGTCATTGAGAGACCCCAGACAGACAGGGTCGAAGTGTTATTGTTTGACTTTGTAAACCCAAAAAAATGTCCCTGTTGCACTTGCACATAGTCGTGCAATGAAGACTGACTTTTTCATTTAAAGGCACGATCTTTAAAGTGTCAGAAAGAGAGAGAAGACACAGGAGAGGAGAGTTGTAGCTGGGGACCTGGGGTGGAAGCTCCCAGGCTCCCCCAGCATTGCCTGGAAGTCTGAGCGTGGTGACTGAGCCAGGGCAAGGAATGTGTGCCCTGGATGAGGGGGAGAACTCCATGCCACTATAGTGAACCCAAGAGAGAGGGGGACACTGCATATGGAAGAGGCCCTGGAGTGAGGGCTGCTACAAGAGGCATGGTAGCTGTAGTGTCAGATCCTGAGGCTGAGAGTACACAGAGTGACGTGTCAGAGCACAGGAGACATTATCCCCGCAGAGGAGGGATGAGCTGCAGTTGAGAGGTATGTTGTTGAAATAGGACATGCACACTTTAACAAACCAATCATTTCAGCGACAGGGCCTACCAAACAACTTTGACTGAAATGATTGGTTTGTTTGGGCCCCCACACCAAAAAAGCTATTCATCTCTCCCTGTACAGACTAAACAGGCTCTACTGAGGCAAGATGTCGTCCTCATCCTCAACCTCTGATTCCTCTCCCCCTACAGTGTCTACTTCCTCCTCATCACACATTATCAATTCGTCCCCGCTGGACTCCACAACCACAGGTCCCTCTGTAGTATCTGGAGGGCAGTGCTGTACTTCATTGAGGAATTGATTATTCATTTTTATAAACATCATTTTTTCAACGTTGTGAGGAAGCAACCTCCTTCGCCGCTCACTGACCAGGTTCCCCGCTGCACTAAAAACTCTTTCCGAGTACACACTGGAGGGGGGACAACTCAGGTAAAATAGAGCCAGTTTGTACAGGGGCTTCCAAACTGCCTTTTTTTCCTGCCAGTAACAATATGGACTGTCTGACATGTCTACTTGGATGGTGTCAGCAAAGTAATCATCCACAATTTTTTCTATTGTCACAGCATCCAATGCAGCGAGAGTAGACATGTCTGCAATGGTTGGCAGGTCCTTCAGTCCGGACCAGATGTTATCAGCATCCCCGCCAGTGCCTCTTTTGGGAAAACTGAGCTTTTTCCTCGCAGCCATAGATGTGGAAGAAAATGAGGGTGGAGCTGTTGGCATGTCACGGTCCTCTTCAGAGGACAATCTCCTGACCAGCAGGTCTTTGCACCGCTGTAGACTTGTGTCCGCCGGAAACAGAGACACAACATACGCTTTAAACCGAGGATCGAGCACGGTGGCCAGAATGTATTCCTCTGACTTTAAAAGAGTGACCACCCTCGGATCCTGGCAAAGCGTACGAAGGGCTACATCCACAAGAGCTACATGCTTGCTGTAATCGCAATGGCTTACCAGCTCCTCCCTCACTTTCTCCAGCTGCTTCTGCAACAGCCTGATCAGGGGAATGACCTGACTCAAGCTGGCAGTGTCGGAACTGACTTCTCGTGTGGCAAGTTCAAATGGCTGCAGAACCTTGCACAACACGGAAATCAGTCTCCACTGCGCTTGACTCAGGCGCATCCCCACTCCTTTGCCTATGTCGTAGGTGGCTGTGTAGGCCTGAATGGCCTTTTGCTGCTCCTCCATCCTCTGCAGCATATAGAGGGTGGAGTTCCAGCGCGTCACAACCTCTTGTTTGAGGTGATGGCAGGGCAGGTTCAAGCTTTTTTGATGTGCCTCTAGTCTGCGGTAGGCACTGGCTGAATGCCGAAAGTGTCCAGCAATTTTGCGGGCCACCGCAAGCATCTCCTACACACCCCTGTCACTCTTGAGGTAATGCTGCACCACCAAATTAATGGTGTGGGCAAAACATGGGACGTGCTGGAAATTGCCCATATTTAATGCCCGCACAATGTTACTGGCATTGTCTGACACCACAAATCCCCATGAGAGTCTAAGTGGGGTAAGCCACTGGGAGATAATTTCCCTCATTTTCTCTAATATGTTGTCAGCGTTGTGCCTCTTATTAAAGCCTGTAATGCACAATGTTGCCTGCCTTTGCATGAGCAGCCATTTTGTAGATGCTGCTACTGATGCAGCTGTTGCTGTTGCTGCGGAAGGGGATGCATCTACCCAGTGGGCTGTCACAGTCATATAGTCCTTCGTTTGCCCAGAACCACTTGTCCACATGTCCGTGGTTAAGTGGACAGTGGGTACAACCGCATTTTTAAGAGCACTGAGGACACTTGATCGTACTTCTCTGTACATTTTTGGTATCGCCTGCCTAGTGAAGTGGAATCTCGAGGGGATTTGGTACCGGGGACACAATACCTCCATCAACCCTCTAAATCCCACTCCACTGATGGCGGACACCGGGCGCACGTCTAACACCAACATTGCAGTTACAGCCGCAGTTATACGCTTTGCAATAGGGTGACTACTATCGTATTTGGTGGTCATGGCAAACGACTGTTGGACGGTCAATTGTTTGGTGAAAGACTTAGCGGTCTTACGACTTCCCCTCTGGGAAGATGACCGACTAACAGCAGCAACAGCAGCAGTGGCAGTAGTAGGCGTACCGCTGCAGGATTCCTCGGATGAATCCCGTATTGAGGAGGACTCAGTCTGGCTGCTGACTTGGGCTGCAGGACTGAATCTGATGGAGATTGTGGAGGAAGTTGACGAGGAGGGTGTTGCTGGTGTGTATCCAACTGGACCACGGGATTTAGGTGTCCCTGTACCGATGAGGGTCCTAGCCCCAGTTCCTGAACTAACCACTGAACTATGAAGGTTATTCAGGTGACGTATAAGGGAGGATGTTCCTAGGTGGGCAAGATCCTTACCCCTGCTTATTTGAGCTTTACATAAGCTACATATTGCCATACATTGGTTGTCTGGATTTGGATAAAAATAACTCCAGACCGAAGAGGTGCATTTTTTGGTCTTCTGACCAGGCATGACGATGGGCTTTTTCATCCCATGGACATCAGCTGTTTCCCCCCCTGGTGCCTCATTTACAATAACCACATCACCATCCTCATCATCAAGTTCCTCCACAGCGCCAGCTACATCATCAATAGCCTCCTCCCGAGCCACCTCTTCCCGTACAGTGATGGGAAGGTCAGGCTTGACAACCACCAACACCCTTGGACTCGCCTTGGGGATTTGTGATAATTTCTCTTTAGAAGGCAGAGTTGTTTGCTGTTTTGTTGCTGACAGCATAACTCTCTTCAATTTTTTGGAGGGGGGGGGAGGAGGAGGAGGGCTAAGATCCGTGGGTGAAGCTGAACCACTAGTCATGAACACGGGCCAGGGCCTAAGCCGTTCCTTGCCACTCCGTGTCGTAAATGGCATATTGGCAACTTTACGTTTCTCCTCAGATGATTTTAAGTTTCTCTTTTTGCTACTTTTTCTTAACTTGGGCTTTTTGGATTTTACATGCCCGGTACTACGAGATTGGGCATCGGGCTTGGAAGACGACGTTGATGGCATTTCATCGTCTATGTCATGACTAGTGGCAGCAGCTTCAGCATTAGGAGGAAGTGGGTCTTGATCTTTCCCTACTTTATCCTCCAAATTTTTGGTCTCCATTATATGTAGCACAAGATACTGCAGAATGTGTGAACTTGGTAATATTGCAGTACCAATGGACTTATACTGCTGGATTGGTTTTGCAAATTTGGTTATAATTATTATTTTTTATTTTTTTTTTAAATTTTTTATTTTTTTTTACTTTTTTCTTATTTTTAAAAAACTTGGGAATAGTGGGGAAATAACTATGCCCTTAGAAGCACAGAGCACAGGACACAGCACCACTGGACTGAACAGGACACGGCACAGGACCCAGCAGCACTACGGAACTCAGCAGGACAGAGCACAGGACACAGCACCACTGGACTGATACTGCAGAATGTGCGAACTTGGTAATATTGCAGTACCAATGGACTTATAATGCTGGATTGGTTTTGCAAATTTGGTTATAATTATTATATATTTTTTTTTTTTTTAAATTTTTTATTTTTTTTTACTTTTTTTTTATTTTTTAAAAACTTGGGAATAATGGGGAAATAACTATGCCCTTAGAAGCACAGAGCACAGGACACAGCACCACTGGACTGAACAGGACACGGCACAGGACCCAGCAGCACTACGGAACTCAGCAGGACAGAGCACAGGACACAGCACCACTGGACTGATACTGCAGAATGTGTAAACTTTGTAATATTGCAGTACCACTGGACTTTTACTGCTGAATGTGTGAACTTGGTAATATTGCAGTACCAATGGGCTTATACTGCAGGATTGGTTGTGCAAATTTTGTGGTAATTAAAAAAAATTAAAGTAGTTTTTGGTATTTTTTAAAAAAACTTTTTTTTATTTTTTTAAACACAGGGGAATATTGGGGAAATAACTATGCCCTTAGAAGCACAGAGCACAGGACACAGCACCACTGGACTGAACAGGACACAGCACAGGACCCAGCAGCACCACTGACCTCAGAAGGACAGAGCACAGCACACAGCACCACTGGACTGATACTGCAGAACACAGCACAGCACAGCACAGCACAGCACAGCACTAAACAGCACAGCACAGCACAGCACTAAACAGCACAGAACTAAACAGCACAGAACTAAACAGCACAGAACTAAACAGCACAGAGGACCACCTAACACACCCTCCCTCTACCCTGATCAATGCCCGAGTGAAGATGGCGGCGACTAGCGGGGAATTTATAGGATCCGAGTATCGCGAGATCCGACAACGGGATTATGAGTCAGAGCCTCAGTTTCACTTTTGAATTTGGTGCCAATACCCGGATCTGTCTCGGATCCGACTCGGATCCGCAACGTTCGGGTGGGCTCGGATTTCAGAAATCCGAGTGCGCTCATCCCTACTAAACATACCATTATAAAGGCCCTCGAAAAGGCTGGAGGCCGCTCTAAAGCATTGTCTGATACTGCTGATATAGGTTCAGACTCCGAGGACAACTCGTCACCTGAAAATCCACTTACCCCTAATGATGTGATTGCTATTATCACAAAAACAATTCAATCAGAAATGAGAGCAATTGTATCAGAGCTCCGTTCAGAAATAGCAGAACTTGGTTCCTGCACAGATGTTGTAGAAAACCAGCTTGATGAAGTCTCTAAACATCAGCAAACAACAGACACAGAGATAGCTGACTTGCGAGCGGAACTCTACACTTTTAAAGATCAACTGGAAGACTTAGAGAACCGAAACAGACGCAATAACATCCGGATAAAAAACGTCCCGGAAACCATTTCTGCAGAAGCAATGCCCGACTACCTAGAGGGCTTATTCCTTCAAATGTTGCCTGATATACCAAAAGAATTACTTAATTTAGATAGGGCGCACAGAGCCCTTCACCCGAAACCAAATCCAGACCAGCCTCCCAGAGACATAATTATACGTTTCCACTACTTCAAGACTAAAGAACAAATAATGGCGTCAGCTAGAAACGTGCAATCGATCTCCTACTCTGGATCGAACCTACAGTTGTATTAGGATTTGGCACCATCCACATTGAAAAAACGTAGAGACCTTATTAATGTTACTAAAGTTCTACGCAACCACTCGATAAAGTATAAGTGGGGCTTCCCATTCCAACTAATTGTCTCCAAAGATGGACGTAACCACTCGGTAAAAACCCCGGAGCAGGGTCTTCACCTTATCCAGGATTCTGAGCAATCTACTTTAGCTTCTCCATCCGGACAGAAGACATCGGTCCCGGCTCCATCCTGGCAAAAAGCATGATTCATGGACATAAACTAACTCCAGTCTATTTACTATATTAGGCCCCACTTTTCATGAGGTTTGAGTAATCATACTAACTTAACTATGACTATGATTGTTTATACGTAATTAGTTTAATGTTTCACACAGGTTCATTGTGTCCGCTTTAATACTTGAAGCTTATGTAAAAATAGATTATAGGCCTTTGCTAATTTCTTAGACTAAATAACTTTTTGATACAGTTAGCATCCAGGTCAACGGCCCTCTTCCCCTTCCCTGATCCCTTCCCCCTCTTCCCCTGTCGTCCCTCTCCCTATCCCCCCCTATCCCTTCCCTACCCTCTCCCCTTGAAGGGCGTTGGCCAAATCTAGATCCTAAAAATAGACATGGAGTCTTGACTTGTATACTAGTATTTACTCCGGTCTTCTCCGGAATTTACATAGAATATGTTTACAGTTCTTGTTCACACTGTTGAAATGTTTATATGTTAGAACTATATTGACGTCTTTTGGTTTGATGTTTATATTATGCTACTCATATCACTTTGTTCTGAAAGTTACCTGTGCAGTCCCCTGCACCCAAGCTTATTTTGCCCACACACATGTGCCTTAAAAGTGCGCTGAGCACAGATTTTGTTAGTTGTATATTAAATTTTCCACGAAATTCCACTACCCCCGCCAAACCTTCCACTACCAAAGAGATGGTGTCATGCCACCCGCCACATCTCTTTTACCTAGGTCCTGGAACTCGCCCCGAGTTCAGGACCGCAATACATTTCCATCCCCTTTTTCCTTATGTATCTTCCATTCCCCACATCCAGCTACTAGATTTAAATAAAAGCTTCATCCTCATTGTTAAAGAGGTGCTATTCCTGCATAAATATCTCCCATGAGTCTTAAAATAATATCTCTCAATCTCAACGGTCTTAACTCACCGAATAAGCGTACAATGGCCTTACAATATTTCAAAAGGAAAAATCCAGATGTGATTTTCTTACAAGAGACACACCTTAAGGACCCACACCCCTCATTGACCTCTAAATCCTATCCACATGCTTTTTACTCTTCTGCAAATGCAAAACGCAGAGGTACAGCAATATTGATACACAGTAGAGTACCTTTGACTATTGAATCGCAAACATCTGACCCTCTTGGTAGATATGTCATTCTTAAAGGTATCTTGAATCAGAGTCCCATAACCTTAGCCTCAGTATACGCCCCAAACGTGCAACAGGGAGCTTTTTACGCAGATTTCTTTCAGCAATTATCCTCTCATGCGGGTGGTATGACTATAGTAGGAGGGGACTTTAATACTATCCTTGACCCAACACTAGATAGGTCCACCCAAACTCGTATCTCTCCAGGACACTCTAAGGAGCCTGGCAGGCTTAAAGATCAATTGAAACTATACAATTTATATGATGCCTTGAGAGTTCTATACCCTTCTTCCAGAGAATACACTCATTATTCGGCCCCTCATGATCTGTATTCAAGAATTGATTACTTTTTTGTAGATCATCAGACAACCCAGAAATTGGGAGATGTCCAGGTCTTCCCGGTGTCCTGGTCTGACCATGAGACAATTGAGCTGTCTTTGCTCTTACATCGGCTCTCACAATCACACCCTAGATGGCGACTTGATGAGTCATTACTTCTTAAGAAAGAGCATATCACTCAGATATCTCAGGCTATCACTGAGTATATTTCACAAAATGCGTCCCCCGAGATATCACAGTCTATTCTATGGGTAGCCCATAAGGCCACCATACGCGGTATCTTTATCAGATTGGCAGCGCAACAAAAAGAGAAAGAGCGCATAAGCAAACTCGAGCAACAAATACAGCAAGTTACATCTCGTCACCAAATAAATCCTAAACAGAAACTATATACTTAAAACTTCTCTCTCTTAAGGGACAGCTTAATCAAATACTATCAAAACAGGCAGCTAAGACGCTTCTGTGGGTACAACAAAAGTATTATGAAAAAGGCGACAAAGCCGATACTATCTTGGCACACAAACTCCGTGCCCGCCGAACTCGCAACAGAATAATGACGCTAAAAGATTCTACGGGTTCTCTTCTTTATGATCCCCAAAAGACCGCGCAACAGTTTAGGGATTATTACGCTTCTCTATACAATTTGAGACCAACAATAGAAGATCCAGTCCAGCTTAAAGCAGATATTAAAAAAACTACCTCCGCTCCTGTCACTTACCCAAACTCAGTAGAAGTCAATTGTCAACTCTTAATGCAGAGATTACCTCAGAAGAAATTAAGGAGGCCATTAAAGCGTTGAAGCGTCAATCAGCCCCAGGTCCGGATGGATTTTCCTCCATATATTGCCAAAAATTTGTTCGCCAACTGGTCCCCATGCTTTCAGGGTTATTTAGCTCGGTTCTTGTTGGGAACAAATTTGATGGAGCCACCACTGGAGAGGGAATAGTGGTAATACCTAAACCAGACAGAGATCTGACAGAAGTGAGTAACTATAGACCCAGGGGCGAATTAGGAACTTAAAGTGGCCCTGGAAAAAATTATTGAAGTGGCCTCATGTCGGCAGGACCAAAATAACTGTAGGTGGGGCCAACACAAAAGTAGGCGGGATTTAGAACTACAGGAATTTGGTTGTAGTAACATTTAGGAAAACCTAGATGTGATGACTTTACACACAGTGGGTCATCTCTAAAGCCATACAGGGCAAATGTATAGTATACTATAGGCAGCCCCCTCTTAGTATAGTATAGGTAGCCCCCCTTAGTATAGTATAGGTTGCCCCTCTTAGTATAGTATAGGTAGCTCTCCTTAGTATAGTATAGGCAACCCACCTTAGTATAGTATAGGCAGCCCCCCTTAGTATAGTATAGGCAGCCCGCCTTAGTATAGTATAGGCAGCCACCTCTTAGTATAGTATAGGCAGCCCCCCTTAGTATAGCATAGTATAGGTAGTCCCCCTTAGTATAGTATAGGACCCCCCCTTAGTATAGTATAGGCAGCCCCCCTTAGTATAGTATAGGCAGCCACCTCTTAGTATAGTATAGGCAGTCCCCCTTATTATAGCATAGTATAGGTAGTCCCCCTTAGTATAGTATAGGACCCCCCCTTAGTATAGTATAGGCAGCCACCTCTTAGTATAGTATAGGCAGTCCCCCTTAGTATAGCATAGTATAGGTAGTCCCCCTTAGTATAGTATAGGACCCCCCCTTAGTATAGTATAGGCAGCCCCCCTTAGTATAGTATAGGCAGCCACCTCTTAGTATAGTATAGGCAGCCCCCCTTAGTATAGCATAGTATAGGTAGTCCCCCTTAGTATAGTATAGTACCCCCCCTTAGTATAGTATACTAAGCCCCCCTCACTTACCTTCAGTTGCTCTGAGCAGCGTCTCTTCTCACATCAGGCAGACAGGAAGTGAAGTCAGACTTCCTGTCTGCCGAACAGCACCACGGGAGCCTAGCAATTGGCTGCCTGTTGCTGCCCACTGAACACCAATATTTTAGATTGCTTTCCTGTACGTGCCTCCCCCCGCCGCATCCAAACGCGCCCCCCGGGAAAATCTGAGGTGGCCTCGTTAGGCCATCGGCCTACCGGGAAACTTCCCTGTAAGGTCTATGGCCAATCCGCCCCTGTATAGACCCATCTCTCTGCTTAATGTAGATTTAAAACTTTTTGCTAAGATCCTAACAAACAGACTTGGTGCAGTTCTCTCCTCACTGGTCCACCCGGACCAAGTCGGTTTCGTCCCATGAAGGCAAGCTTCAGATAATACGAGAAGGATAATAGACCTAATTCACGTAGCTAATAATGGGTCTCTCCCTGCTTTGGTGGTTGCTTTAGATGCTGAGAAAGCTTTTGATAGAGTAGCTTGGCCTTTTATTCAGCAGACTCTGAGAAGCATGGGGATCCAGGGTTCCTTTTGTAAGGGGATCTCGGCGCTGTATCATAACCCAATGGCTTCAGTTTTAGCAAACGGCCTCACATCCACACCCTTTAAAATAAGTAATGGCACTCGTCAGGGCTGCCCCTTATCACCCTTATTCTTTGCCCTGATCATGGAACCCCTAGCAGCTAGAATCAGAAACAACACGGAAATCACAGGTATTCCTACGTGTTCTAGAGATAATAAGATAGCCCTATATGCTGATGATGTCATACTCACATTAACTAGCCCACACACTTCATTGCTTAACCTCTTTAAAGAAATATCGCTTTATAGTTCCCTGTCAAACTACAAAATTAATGCGGACAAGTCAGAAATTTTAGATCTTAATATCCCTCAACATATCACCCAACCACTTAAAACCACTTATAACTTTCGGTGGCAACATAATAAGATCAAATATTTGGGAATATACTTAACTAAGAGTTACTCCTCTCTATATGCGGCCAATTTCCCTAGGTTAATTAATACAATTAGGGGTGACCTAACAAAATGGAACAAATATCATATTTCCTGGATTGGCAGGATGGCTTCTGTCAAAATGAATGTATTGCCCAGATTTCTTTATCTGTGGCAAACACTCCCAATTCAGGTCCCCTTACATGTCCTCCAACATCTTCAGCAAATGGTATCTAAATTTGTATGGGCAGGATGTAAGCCTAGAGTGCGAATGCGTATACTCTCTAAACATCAAACCTCTGGAGGACTGGGCCTCCCAAACATAATAAAGTATTAGAGCTACACACATGGCACAATGTATCCTTTTGGCATTCACCCCCTCAATATAGAGTGTGGACACAGATTGAGGCAGATATATTACAGCTATATTCTCCATATTCCCTTCTCTGGGTGCCATCCCAGCATAGGACCAGACGTCTATCCCTGATTCCGGCTGCTCGTTTCTCGGTCTCAATTTGGGATCAAGTGACTAGATTTTATAAGTTGCGATCTGACTACCCATTGCTTGTCCCTCTTTGGAACAATAAAAACTTTGAACCAGGGTTAGATCATAAAACGTTTCATTACTGGTCCGTACATAATTTGCTTTTTATATGGGATCTAGTCCCAGCTGGGGTTTTCCCTACATTTTCAGACTTGCAGAGAAGATTACATTTACCCCAAAAAATCTTCTATCAATATCTTCAACTTAGGCATCTATATAGATCCTTAAAAGCGCCTCTCCCCTCGGACTGATGCTCTGCTCTAGAATCTCTATGTCGCCGTTCCCCGACAACGAGGGGCTTAATTTACACCTTGTATCAATTGATTAATAACTTTGGCCAGCCCAAAAAAGACCCTCATGAGCTTGCCTGGGAGAGGGACACCGGGGAGACCTTGACTATTAAAGAATGGTCAAAGGTGAGAACTAACATAGCTAAGTCATCCATATCAGTTAGGATAAAAGAAAACTCTCACAAGATCTTCTACAGATGGTATTTGGTCCCCTCTCGTCTCCACACTATCATACCGGCGTCTAGCGACCGATGTTGGAGAGGTTGCGGTCTGCGGGGTACCCTGTTGCACGTTTGGGGGTGTTGCCCTAAATTGCGACCCTATTGGCAACAAATTCATAATCTCATTAAGGATATTACACAGGTTGAAATGCCCGAATCCCCACTATACTCACTTCTTCCTAGACAGATCCCGGACTCTGGTCGCTTCACGCAAAAACTAATCAATCATATATTAAATGCCTCTAAATGTTTAATTGCCGCCCTATGGAAAAATACCTCTCCCCCTTCGCTCTCAGCCACTATAAATAAAGACTGGTCAATCTATAGGATGGAAAGCATCACAGCTTTTCTCAAAGACAAACCTGTGAACTTCCAAAAAACCGTTTGACAAGTCTCTGTCGTTTTGATTTATATCCCCGCTGGGTCTAAGAAGGTTCTTTACGCATATGAGAAGTGGAAAGGCCTAACTTAATTTGCCCTTCATAAAATTACCAGGGTTTACGCTCTTTTTCCATGTAATCTGATGCATAAAGCAATGAGTAGAACATTCCCCCTCACCCCTTCCCTCCCCTAAAACATTCCCCTCCCTATTGTTTGTCTCCCCCCTCCCTTTTAAAAACTTAAACAAACAACATTTTTCCTTTTTATGTATATCATACCTGATTATAGATAATGACTTTAAGCCTTTCTTTTTATTGAGAGTAAGCATTTTCGAGTTTTATATGTATACACCATGTTTATCTCTTGGTATGTGTCAAATTCACTGTTTGTTTTGAAAAAACTCTAATAAAATTACCTTTAAAAAAAAATAAAAAATTAATAATAATAATAATGCTTAAGATCAGTGTTTAAAAGAGAAATGGGTCTGAAACTGGATCAGGGGGAGGGGGTTCATCTTTTTTGATTTTTTATCCAAGCATGTTCCGGAGTGGAATACAAATATGGGGCCCCTCCTGGGCTGAAGATAAGAAGACTGCAATCAACAAGGGGGCCCTTCTTGCCAGAAGAACTGAAGATTTTTAGAAGCATGGACTTTTGTAATACAAATTTATTTATGGACTTTACAAGCAGGGACTTTGGAATTACAAATTTATTTATGGACATGGTTTAAAAATGGAATGGAAAATTGGAATTAAAAATTGGGCATTTTTGGATTAAAAGTTGTGGTCAAAAGAAGAAGAAATCTGATTGGTGAGTATTTTGGAGTTTTCTTATTTGTAATAAATATATGTGGTATGAATGAGGGTGTTTATTGGGGTTTTATTATTTTTATTAAATGTATGTGGTTTTAAAGAGGGTGTTGTGGTTTTGTAAACTTTTTGTTTTGTGGAACTACATGTCTCAGCCAGTGTGTCAGGGCATGTTAGCACTTGTGGTTCTTCAAGTGCCAGCATGCCCTGGCTGCCAAGGGTATGCTGGTGCTTCTAGTTATACAAGCATCAGCATGCCCACACTGTTTATGGCACCTGGGCTGTCTGGGACTTGTTATTCCACAAAACAAAATGGCATCTGTTTTTTTTTTATCTACTAAATCGCCGTTATTACCCTACACCCACCGCCCAGGGGTGTAGAAAGAGCTCTAGTGCTTTCAGCACTGGGCTGGGTGTTCATAGAGGGGGGGCCTGCATGTTTTTTTCGGCGGACCCCACTCCCTATGGAATCCAGCCCAGCGCTGAACAGCCTGGGGTTGGTTGTCATTATGGTAACGTGTCCCCCTCCTATAGTGCCACCCACCCCGTTTGGTTTGCCTAATGCTGGTTGAGTGAAAATTGGGGGGACCCCACGCAAATTTTTCCCCGATTTTCACGAAACCAGCAGTAGGCTGTAGCACTAGGGTTAATTGTGGGCGGGGGGACCGCACGCTCCACGCTATTTTATCTATTTTTACACTTTTGACAGCTGCCGGACCTCTGGCTCTATAGGCGGACAGTGTAACAGTGATGTGTTTACTAATCACACTGCTAGGATGCAGCGTGTTGTATTTACCAATTTTTAAAGCAAACTCAGGAGAGTTTGCTTAATCACAGCTTCATACATTTGAGACTTGTATTACTAGAGTGGCAAACAGTCAGGAGTTTGATCTCTACCGATTTTGTAAATAGAGATTTTGACAGAAATACATCTCTGGCGATTTAACAGCAAATCTCACTTTAGTACATCTGCGAGATGAAACAACCGCGAGAAAATCGCTGGATTTTCAAATTCGGACCTTGGTACATTTACCCCCTAGCTACGCAACTTATTGCACCTGCAGGAGAGTTTGAGGCTCAGCTCTAGGGGGACAGTGAAACACTTATTTTAAACTAATTTCAGTGCTTGAGCCCTTCCTTGGCAAAAGCTTGTCATGCTTACATTTCTGAGATAGACTGCAGATTTATTTTTTTAACAAGTAAATAATTATACCCAGGTCATGTTTTTTTTTTTTTTTTTACAGAAATAAAAGACTGACCATTATATGTGCTATTCTCACTTTATGATGATGGTTCCCATTTAACAAAGTTAAATTTTACAAAGTAAGGTGCTGATTTAAGATGCTGATGACATGTTAATATCTGCTATGATCTGTGACCACAATACAACCCTTTAGGGACAATACAAATGAACTTGTAATAAAGTGCACCCATCACCTACATATATCGAGGAAAGACATTTTATGGGCTGAGCTAATATATAACTATATCCGCTCATGGCATGAAGTTAGTTTAGTGATTTCCCTTGCCAGCGCCAGCCTCTCTGCTCTTCCCTTGCCTGCGCCAGCCTCTCTGCTCTTCCCTTGCCTGTGCCAGCATCTCTGCTCTTCCCTTGTCTGCGCCAGCCTCTCTGCTCTTCCCTTACCTGCGCCAGACTCTCTGTTATTCCCTTGCCTGTGCCAGCCTCTCTGCTCTTCCCTTGCCTGCGCCAGCCTCTCTGCTCTTCGCTTGTCTGCGCCAACCTCTCTGCTCTTCCCTTGTCTCCACCAATCTCTGCTCTTCCTTTGCCTGTGCCAATCTCTCTGCTCTTCCCTTGCCTGCGCCAGCCTCTTTGCTTTTCCCTTGTCTGCGCCAGCCTCTTTGCTCTTCCCTTGTCTTCGCCAGCCTCTTTGCTCTTCCCTTGTCTGCGCCAACCTCTCTGCTCTTCCCTTGCCTCCACCAGCCTCTCTGCTCTTCCCTTTCCTGTGCCAGCATATCTGCTCTTCCCTTGCCTGCGCCAGCATCTCTGCTCTTCCCTTGCCTGTGCCAGCCTCTCTGCTCTTCGCTTGTCTGCGCCAACCTCTCTGCTCTTCCATTGTCTCCACCAATCTCTCTGCTCTTCCTTTGCCTGTGCCAATCTTTCTGCTCTTCCCTTGCCTGCGCCAGCCTCTCTGCTCTTCCCTTGCCTGCGCCAGCCTCTCTGCTCTTCCCTTGTCTGCGCCAGCCTTTCTGCTCTTCACTTGCCTGCGCCAGCCTCTTTGCTCTTCCCTTGTCAGCGCCAGACTCTCTGCTCTTCCATTGCCTGCGCCAGCCTCTCTGCTCTTCCCTTGCCTGCGCCAGCCTTTCTGCTCTTCACTTGCCTGCGTCAGCCTCTTTGCTTTTCCCTTGTCTGCGCCAGCCTATTTGCTCTTCCCTTGTCTGCGCCAGCCTTTTTGCTCTTCCCTTGTCTGCGCCAACCTCTCTGCTCTTCCCTTGCCTCCACCAGCCTCTCTGCTCTTCCCTTGCCTGTGCCAGCATATCTGCTCTTCCCTTGCCTGCGCCAGCATCTCTGCTCTTCCCTTGCCTGCGCCAGCCTCTCTGCTCTTCGCTTGTCTGCGCCAACCTCTCTGCTCTTCCATTGTCTCCACCAATCTCTCTTATCTTCCTTTGCCTGTGCCAATCTTTCTGCTCTTCCCTTGCCTGCGCCAGCCTCTCTGCTCTTCCCTTGCCTGCGCCAGCCTCTCTGCTCTTCCCTTGCCTGCGCCAGCCTTTCTGCTCTTCACTTGCCTGCGCCAGCCTCTTTGCTCTTCCCTTGTCAGCGCCAGACTCTCTGCTCTTCCATTGCCTGCGCCAGCCTCTCTGCTCTTCCCTTGCCTGCGCCAGCCTTTCTGCTCTTCACTTGCCTGCGCCAGCCTCTTTGCTCTTCCCTTGTCAGCGCCAGACTATCTGCTCTTCCCTTGCCTGCGCCAGACTCTCTGCTCTTCCCCTGCCTGCGCCAGCCTCTCTTCTCTTCCCTTGCCTGCGCCAGCATCTCTGCTCTTCGCTTGCCTTTGCCAGACTCTCTGCTCTTCCCTTGCCTGCGCCAGCCTTTTTGCTCATCCCTTGCCTGCGCCAGCCTTTCTGCTCTTCCCTTGTTTGCCCCAGCCTACCTGCTCTTCGCTTGCCAGCGCCAGCCTCTCTGCTCTTCGCTTGCCTGTACCAGCCTCTTTGCTTTTCCCTTGTCTGCGCCAGCCTCTTTGCTCTTCCCTTGTCTGCGCCAACCTCTCTGCTCTTCTCTTGCCTGCACCAGCCTCTCTGCTCTTCCCTTGCCTGCGCCAGCCTCTCTGCTCTTCCTTTACCTGGGCCAGACTCTCTGCTCTTCCTTTACCTGGGCCAGACTCTCTGCTCTTCCCTTGCCTGTGCCAGCATATCTGCTCTTCCCTTGCCTGTGCCAGCATCTCTGCTCTTCCCTTGCCTGCGCCAGCCTCTCTGCTCTTAACTTGTCTGCGCCAACCTCTCTGCTCTTCCCTTGTCTCCACCAATCTCTCTGCTCTTCCTTTGCCTGTGCCAGCCTCTCTGCTCTTCCCTTGCCTGCGCCAGCCTCTCTGCTCTTCCCTTGCCTGCGCCAGCCTCTCTGCTCTTCCCTTGCCTGCGCCAGCCTTTCTGCTTTTCACTTGCCTGCGCCAGCCTCTTTGCTCTTCCCTTGTCAGGGCCAGACTCTCTGCTCTTCCATTGCCTGTGCCAGCCTTTCTCCTCTTCACTTGCCTGCGCCAGCCTCTTTGCTCTTCCCTTGTCAGCGCCAGACTCTCTGCTCTTCCCTTGCCTGCGCCAGCCTCTCTGCTCTTCCCTTGCCTGCGCCAGCCTCTCTGCTCTTCTCTTTCCTGCGCCAGCCTCTCTGCTCTTCCCTTGCCTGCGCCAGCATCTCTGGTCTTTAGGCGATTTGAGGGCTCTGGGAAAGGGTGGGAAAGTTAGAGGAGATTCTGTCCAATGCTGCTCTGCTCTGCACAGCAATGAAGATGTTTGGTGGGGAGGAAAGAACAGGGCAGTCTAGCTCTTCAACCTTACTAGGCTCCGTCTCACTGGCGGAGAGATCAATGTTGGGAGGTATGCTTGAAGTAATGAAAAATAGCTGATAATAAATGATAAATAACTATCAATATACTATATTGGTAATTGGTCCATTGGTAGCAATATTTTTGTATTCTGGTGCCCCCCTCCCCCTGTCACTTCTTTCTGGTTCAGCCCAGGCCCTGCACTACCAGCCTGGCTGGTGGCAGACATCTATAGCATCCAGTGGAGCATTTGCACCTACCACTCGTAACATCTTCACAAACTACATGAACTTACTCAGGTCACTCCTAAAATATATGGTTTTCCAAGGTCCAACTCAGGAATTTATATCACTGGTTCAGCAGGTCTAAACAATTCCTGACCTAAACCTGTTTGTTTATAGCAGCGATTAACCAACTGGTGCTCGCAGCCATGGTTGGTTTAGGAGAGGAAAATTACAGGTAATTCTAATACAATTTTCCTTTTATATTTCACTTGAATTGTTTTACATTAATCATGCTATTTTTACTGTAACACAGCTGTTGCAAAATTAGTTTTTTTTGTGTAACCACATGTCACGGTGTGTAGTGTTGAGGTACAGAGATTACGCCTTCTCTAGCCCTGGCTAGCTCATGGGCACAAGTGTAAGGTGGTGGGACACAGGTGATGTAACTTTGTGGTGCAGTGCAAAAAAGGTCACAATAAGTTGGGCGCCAGAACATCTTTGTATTTCAAAATAAACTATGTATTTACACTCCCCTTCACTCCAGGACATTCTTAAATTGTAGCAGCAATAAAGTAAATATGTACAATTCATATATATCTTCTGGCTCCTTCTGCACAGTTCTTAATGGTATCTAGGCAGTTCACCTGCCTCCCATACTTCACTGCAGCTCACCCCTTCCCTGCAGGGATGATTTACCCCTTCCCTGCAGGGATGATTTACCCCTTCTCTGCCGAGATGATTTACCCCTCCTCTGTCGGGATGATTTACCCCTTCCCTGCTGGGATGATTTACCCCTTCTCTGCGGGGATGATTTACCCCTTCTCTGTGGAGATGATTTACCCCTTCTCTGTTGGGATGATTTACCCCTTCCCTGCTGGGATGATTTATCCCTTCTCTGCAGGGATGATTTGCCCCTCTTCTGCGGGGATGATTTACCCCTTCTCTGCCGGGATGATTTACCCCTTCTCTGCGGGGATGATTTACCCCTCTTCTGCGGGTATGATTTACCCCTTCTCTGCAGGGATGATTTGCCCCTCTTCTGCGGGTATGATTTACCCCTTCTCTGCCGGGATGATTTACCCCTTCCCTGCTGGGATGATTTACCCCTTCTCTGCAGGGATGATTTGCCCCTCTTCTGCGGGGATGATTTACCCCTTCCCTGCTGGGATGATTTACCCCTTCTCTGTGGGGATGATTTACCCCTCCTCTGCGGGGATGATTTACCCCTCCTCTGCTGGGATGATTTACCCTTTCTCTGTGGAGATGATTTACCCCTTCCCTGCTGGGATGATTTACCCCTTCTCTGCGGGGATGATATACCCCTTCTCTGCGGGGATGATTTACACCTTCTCTGCGGGGATGATTTACCCCATCTCTGCCGGGATGATTTACCCCTTCTCTACCGGGATGATTTACCCATTCTCTGCTGGGATGATTTACCCCTCCTCTGCTGGGATGATTTACCCCTTCTCTGCCGGGATGATTTACCCCTCCTCTGTGGAGATGATTTACCCCTTCTCTGCGGGGATGATTTACTCCTCTGTGGGGATGATTTACCCCTTCTCTGCGGGGATGATTTTTACCCCTTCTCTGCTGGGATGATTTACCCCTTCTCTGCAGGGATGATTTACCCCTTCACTGCGGGGATGATTTACCCCTTCTCTGTGGAGATGATTTACCCCTTCTCTGCTGGGATAACTTAACCTTCCTCTGCGGGGATGATTTACCCCTTCTCTACCGTGATAATTTACTCCTTCTCTGGAGGGATGATTTACCCCTCCTCTGCTGGGATGATTTACCCCTTCTCTGCCGGGATGATTTACCCCTTCTCTGCGGGGATGATTTACCCCTTCTCTGCGGGGATGATTTACCCCTCCTCTGCGGGGATGATTTACCCCTCCTCTGTGGGGATGGTTTACCCCTCCTCTGCTGGGATGATTTACCCCTCCTCTGCTGGGATGATTTACCCCTCCTCTGCTGGGATGATTTACCCCTCCTCTGCCGGGATGATTTACCCCTCCTCTGCCGGGATGATTTACCCCTTCTCTACCGGGATGATTTACCCCTTCTCTGCCGGGATGATTTACCCCTCCTTTGCGGGGATGATTTACCCCTTCTCTGCTGGGATGATTTACCCCTTCTCTGCGGGGATGATTTACCCCTTCTCTGCGAGGATGATTTACCCCTTCTCTGCGGGGATGATTTACCCCTTCTCTACCGGGATGATTTACCCCTTCTCTGCAGGGATGATTTACCCCTTCTCTGCAGGGATGATTTACCCCTTCTCTGCTGGGATGATTTACCCCTTCTCTGCTGGGATGATTTACCCCTCCTCTGCGGGGATGATTTACCCCTTCTCTGCGGGGATGATTTACCCCTTCTCTGTGGGGATGATTTACCCCTCCTCTGCGGGGATGATTTACCCCTCCTCTGCGGGGATGATTTACCCCTTCTCTGTGGGGATGATTTACCCCTCCTCTGCGAGGATGATTTACTCCTTCCCTACCGGGATGATATACTCCTTCTCTGTGGAGATGATTTACCCCTTCACTGCTGGGATGATTTATCCCTCCTCTGCGGGGATGATTTACCCCTCTGCGGGGATGATATACCCCTTCTCTGCTGGGATGATTTACCCCTCCTCTGCGGGGATGATTTACCCCTTCTCTGCGGGGATGCTTTACCCCTTCTCTGTGGGGATGATTTACCCCTTCTCTGCTGGGATGACTTAACCTTCCTCTGCGGGGATGATTTACCCCTTCTCTACCGTGATGATTTACTCCTTCTCTGGAGGGATGATTTACCCCTCCTCTGTGGGGATGATTTACCCCTTCTCTGCCGGGATGATTTACCCCTTCTCTGCGGGGATGATTTACCCCTTCTCTGCGGGGATGATTTACCCCTCCTCTGCGGGGATGATTTACCCCTCCTCTGCGGGGATGGTTTACCCCTCCTCTGCTGGGATGATTTACCCCTCCTCTGCTGGGATGATTTACCCCTCCTCTGCCGGGATGATTTACCCCTCCTCTGCCGGGATGATTTACCCCTTCTCTACCGGGATGATTTACCCCTTCTCTGCCGGGATGATTTACCCCTCCTTTGCGGGGATGATTTACCCCTTCTCTGCTGGGATGATTTACCCCTTCTCTGCGGGGATGATTTACCCCTTCTCTGCGAGGATGATTTACCCCTTCTCTGCTGGGATGATTTACCCCTCCTCTGCTGGGATGATTTTCCCCTTCTATGCCGGGATGATTTACTCCTTCTCTGTGGAGATGATTTACCCCTCTTCTGCAGGGATGATTTACTCCTTCTCTGCGGGGATGATTTACCCCTCCTCTGCGGGGATGGTTTACCCCTCCTCTGCGGGGATGATTTACCCCTTTTCTGCTGGGATGATTTACCCCTTCTCTGTAGAGATGATTTACCCCTCTGCGGGGATGATATACCCCTTTTCTGCGGGGATGATTTACCCCTTCTCTACCGGGATGATTTACCCCTTCTCTGCCGGGATGATTTACCCCTCCTCTGCTGGGATGATTTACCCCTTCTCTGCTGGGATGATTTACCCCTCCTCTGCTGGGATGATTTACCCCTCCTCTGCTGGGATGATTTACCCCTCCTCTGCTGGGATGATTTACCCCTCCTCTGCCGGGATGATTTACCCCTCCTCTGCCGGGATGATTTACCCCTTCTCTGCCAGGATGATTTACCCCTCCTTTGCGGGGATGATTTACCCCTTCTCTGCTGGGATGATTTACCCCTTCTCTGCGGGGATGATTTACCCCTTCTCTGCAAGGATGATTTACCCCTTCTCTGCTGGGATGATTTACCCCTCCTCTGCTGGGATGATTTTCCCCTTCTATGCCGGGATGATTTACTCCTTCTCTGTGGAGATGATTTACCCCTCTTCTGCAGGGATGATTTACTCCTCTGTGGGGATGATTTACCCCTCCTCTGCGGGGACGGTTTACCCCTCTTCTGCAGGGATGATTTACCCCTCCTCTGCTGGGATGATTTACCCCTCCTCTGCTGGGATGATTTACCCCTCCTCTGCCGGGATGATTTACCCCTCCTCTGCGGGATGATTTACCCCTTCTCTACCGGGATGATTTACCCCTTCTCTGCCGGGATGATTTACCCCTCCTTTGCGGGGATGATTTACCCCTTCTCTGCTGGGATGATTTACCCCTTCTCTGTGGAGATGATTTACCCCTCCTCTGCGGGGATGATTTACCCCTCCTCTGCGGGGATGATTTACCCCTTCTCTGCTGGGATGATTAACCCCTCCTCTGCCGTGATGATTTACCCCTTCTCTGTGGGGATGATTTACCCCTTCTCTGCTGGGATGATTTATCCCTTCTCTGTGGAGATGATTTACCCCTTCTCTACCGGGATGATTTACCCCTTCTCTACCGGAATGATTTACTCCTTCTCTGTGGAGATGATTTACCCCTCCTCTGCAGGGATGATTTACCCCTCCTCTGCGGGGATGATTTACCCCTTCTCTGCTGGGATGATTTACCCCTTCTCTGTGGGGATGATTTACCCCTTCTCTGCTGGGATGATTTATCCCTTCTCTGTGGAGATGATTTACCCCTTCTCTACCGGGATTATTTACCCCTTCTCTACCGGAATGATTTACTCCTTCTCTGTGGAGATGATTTACCCCTCCTCTGCAGGGATGATTTACCCCTTCTCTGCTGGGATGATTTACCCCTTCTCTGTGGAGATGATTTACCCCTCTGCGGGGATGATATACCCCTTTTCTGCGGGGATGATTTACCCCTTCTCTGCTGGGATGATTTACCCCTTCTCTGCGGGGATGATTTACCCCTTCTCTGCTGGGATGATTTACCCCTCCTCTGCGGGGACGGTTTACCCCTCCTCTGCTGGGATGATTTACCCCTCCTCTGCTGGGATGATTTACCCCTCCTCTGCTGGGATGATTTACCTCTCCTCTGCTGGGATGATTTACCCCTTCTCTACCGGGATGATTTACCCCTTCTCTGCCGGGATGATTTACCCCTCCTTTGCGGGGATGATTTACCCCTTCTCTGCTGGGATGATTTACCCCTTCTCTGCGGGGATGATTTACCCCTTCTCTGCTGGGATGATTTACCCCTTCTCTGCGGGGATGATTTACCCCTCCTCTGCTGGGATGATTTACCCCTCCTCTGCTGGAATGATTTGCCCCTCCTCTGCGGGGATGATTTACCACTTCTCTGCTGGGATGATTTACCCCTCCTCTGCTGGGATGATTTACCCCTCCTCTGCGGGGATGATTTACCCCTTCTCTGCTGGGATGATTTACCCCTCCTCTGCTGGGATGATTTACCCCTCCTCTGCGGGGATGATTTACCCCTTCTCTGCTGGGATGATTTACCCCTCCTCTGCGGGGATGGTTTACCCCTCCTCTGCCTGGATGATTTACCCCTTCTCTGCCGGGATGATTTACCCCTTCTCTACCGGGATGATTTACCCCTTCTCTGCTGGGATGATTTACCCCTCCTCTGCTGGGATGATTTACCCCTCCTCTGCTGGGATGATTTACCCCTCCTCTGCGGGGATGATTTACCCCTTCTCTGCTGGGATGATTTACCCCTTCTCTGCTGGGATGATTTACCCCTTCTCTGCTGGGATGATTTACCCCTTCTCTGCTGGGATGATTTACCCCTCCTCTGCGGGGATGGTTTACCCCTCCTCTGCCTGGATGATTTACCCCTTCTCTGCCGGGATGATTTACCCCTTCTCTACCGGGATGATTTACCCCTTCTCTGCTGGGATGATTTACCCCTCCTCTGCTGGGATGATTTACCCCTCCTCTGCGGGGATGATTTACCCCTTCTCTGCTGGGATGATTTACCCCTCCTCTGCGGGGATGGTTTACCCCTCCTCTGCCTGGATGATTTACCCCTTCTCTGCCGGGATGATTTACCCCTTCTCTACCGGGATGATTTACCCCTTCTCTGCTGGGATGATTTACCCCTCCTCTGCTGGGATGATTTACCCCTCCTCTGCGGGGATGATTTACCCCTTCTCTGCTGGGATGATTTACCCCTCCTCTGCTGGGATGATTTACCCCTCCTCTGCGGGGATGATTTACCCCTTCTCTGCTGGGATGATTTACCCCTCCTCTGCGGGGATGATTTACCCCTTCTCTGCTGGGATGATTTACCCCTCCTCTGCGGGGATGGTTTACCCCTCCTCTGCCTGGATGATTTACCCCTTCTCTGCCGGGATGATTTACCCCTTCTCTACCGGGATGATTTACCCCTTCTCTGCTGGGATGATTTACCCCTCCTCTGCTGGGATGATTTACCCCTCCTCTGCGGGGATGATTTACCCCTTCTCTGCTGGGATGATTTACCCCTCCTCTGCTGGGATGATTTACCCCTCCTCTGCGGGGATGATTTACCCCTTCTCTGCTGGGATGATTTACCCCTTCTCTGCTGGGATGATTTACCCCTTCTCTGCTGGGATGATTTACCCCTCCTCTGCTGGGATGATTTACCCCTCCTCTGCGGGGATGATTTACCCCTTCTCTGCTGGGATGATTTACCCCTTCTCTGCGGGGATGATTTACCACTTCTCTGCGGGGATGATTTACTCCTTCTCTGCTGGGATGATTTACCCCTCCTTTGCGGGGTTGATTTCTCCCTTGTTCACTGACACTTTCACTGTGTTCTCTCAGCCACTGGGCTCTAGTACACTCTAGTATGCGCTCAGCTCCTCCTGGGCAACTCTACTGCTGCTACATTGCCTCTTGCAGCAACCCTCTCTCTAGGGTCTCTGCCATGAAAATGTCTTCTTTCTCTTTTGGGGTTATCTTTAGTGATATGAGGTTCTCTCCCTTTCTGGGATTGGGTACTCCTCGCCTCTGTATATGCAGCCACACTGCTACATGTAGCGACCCCCCCTTTTCTTTTAGGGTCCTCCATCTTGTGTGGCTCCCCCACTCTTACTCTTAGCCATTGCTGGGGGAGTCTGGACTTCCTTCCCTCAGTCCTGGGCTGTCCTCTATGTCTGTTGCTCTTTCTCTCACTGTGTTCCGCCCTTCTCTCTTTCGTAATCATTTCTGTAACAGACATCCCTCCTCCTTCTCCTGTTGTTTACTTTCTCCTCCTCTTCTACAACCCCCCTTGCTGGTAGCCCCTTCTCTTCTAGCTTGTGTGTCTAGTCAGCATAGCAACCAGCTTGAGATCATTTAATAGACACCTTGGCTACACCCTCTTTGTGAGGCCAGCAGCACAGCACCTAACTCGCCCCCCCTGCCCCCAGTGACCCCTATTTGCAGGCGGGGAGGGCTGGCACATCTTAGCCTGATGGACAAGACTTGACTCAGTAGCCAGTTAGGAACATTTTAAAGGAAAAATAATGCAGGTGGCCCAGTGACCCAGCCCAAGGTAGCCCACTATGGGACCAGCCCCACTGCCCCCCATCCCAGCCTGCCTGCAGGCATCATGAGGCGTGGCCTATTATAATGCAACAGGGGGCATTACATGTGCAAATATCATATTAGTGTTAATTTATTAATGGTCCAACATAGTTTTATGTTTTATTTTTAAATGGATGTTTCTCTAAATGGAATATGGAACCTGCATTTTAACCAGGACAAACTACAGTCCCAATTTAAGCAAGAGAACCCTAGACAAATTTCCTACCCATAAGCTTACCTTTTATCTTTAGTGTGAAAATGCAAAGATTTAATACACTTTTTTACAGAATTTTGCAAAGCAACAAAGCCCGCAGCTGCCCTCATGTGGCCACTGCTTAGTATAACAAGTATAGCTTAGATGCAGACTGCCTACTTTGTTATGATGTTTCTGTTTTATTTGTATTTGATATGTGATTGTTTTAAGGCTAGATAGTAAGGGGGGTATTCAATTAGCCGCGTTACTGTTAAAAGTAGTTAGGGATTCCTGATTGAGTTTTTGGAGTTTTCGCTGGTGATGAGGCTTTTTTTCTCATTTTCGCTCTATACATGTAGGAAAGGTACTGCCGGATCCAGTTACCAGACCTGCTATTGTTGCCATTGCAACTAGACATAGCGACATGGTTGAGTTTGAGAAAAGGGGGCAGAGCCATGATAGGGAGAGACAGGGAAATATGAAAAAAAAGTTTGGTAAAGAGGAAAGTGTAGAAATAGGCAAGAGAGAGGAGTCGAGAGAGAGAGTTATCAGCGTTAAAGCAGTTACAGACAGCAAGAGACCGTGGGGTAAATGTATCAAGCTGAGAGTTTTCCGGCAGGTTTGAAAAGTGGAGATGTTGCCTATAGCAACCAATCAGATTCTAGCTATCATTTTGTAGAATGCACTAAATAAATTATATCTAGAATCTGATTGGCTTTTCAAACCCGCCGGAAAACTCTCAGCTGGATACATTTACCCCTGTGTGTGAGGAGAGGCTGAAGCAGTGGTCAAGACAGAAGAGTTGCTGGGTTTAAGTAGCAGCATCCTTGAGAGATGGATAGCGAGCTGCAGAGAGCTAAAAGTTTACAACAACTGCCGGTGAGTGCGTCAGCTAGTGCCCCCAAGTGAGCCAAAGTGCAGGTGAGCTGTGAAGGACTACAAGCAAGACTGCAATAAAGATCAGGGCTGAAAAGGGCTGTCGGATGCTGGTATCAGTGCCATCACAGGACTGAGATAAGAGTATTCAACAAAAAGTCCACCCTACAATTCACATTTATTAATTAGGGACATTATAAAATCCTATACTCCATCATCTCTACTACAGTACCATTATCAGGAGGAATCCTATTTCACATTTGGACAATAATACACACTCCATCCTCATTTTGCACCCCCTCCACAAACAGACATTCTCTGGAGGAATTTGTCATTTCATCTGGCTGCTAAGGCAGTAGATAGAATTGGAAACACATTGGTCCTGAGTCATTAAGGAAGGCAAAGCAAAAAAAAAATTAGTAACTTTGCACATTGGCAAAACCATGTTGCATTGGAGGGGGATGTAAATTAAAAAAGTGATGGCAGATTTATAGTTGGGATAAAGCATGTTCTAGATCAACTTTAAATTTCAGTGTACAAATAAAACTATCAAGTATTTGTATGCCACATGAAAAAAAAGCCAGTATTTATCTTGTGTGGAAAATAATAAACTAATTTTCACCCCTGGCATTGGTTTTGTCCAGGAGATAGCTTACTCATTTTTTGCCTTACATTCTTTAATGAATGATGCTCATTATTTAGTGATCCGGGTCACCGTCAAGTGCACTATAACCTTTGAGACAGATACTGATATATACAATATATATATATATATATATATATATATATATATATATATATATATATATATATATATATATATGTGTGTATATAAATATAAATATATATATATATATATATATATATACACACACACACACCACTTGCCAAATATTGTGTAGGCCCCCTCATGCTGCCAAAACAGCTCTGACCCATAGAGGCATGGACTCTACAAGACCTCTGTAGGTGTTCTGTGGTATCTGGTGCCCAGAGATAGACCTAGATTTTTTTTTATATTTAGCGTCCCGCCCCTTTTTTCTCTGTGCGTTTGCCTTTAGCCGCACAATATATACATGTCCCTGTCAGCAGATACCAGGCAGAAGATGCTGCTTGGCCGCTCCAATTGTGTTTTAAACAAAATCAGAGCGGCCGGGCAGGATTTCTGTCTGCCTCTCAGCTGACACGGACAAGAATTTAGTGATTGCCCCGATCGCCACACCCTCTGGAGGCGCCACTGCTGGCACCAAAACTTTAGCAGCAGATCCTTTAAGTCCTGTAAGTTGCGAGGTTTTGACTCTATGGCTTGGGATTGTTTTTCCAGCACATATGATGCTCGATCGGATTGAGATCTGGGGCATTTGAAGTCCAAGTCAACACCTTGAACTCTTTGTCATGTTCCTCAAACCATTCCTGAACAATTTTTGCTGTGCAACAGCATGCATTATCCTGCTGAAATAGGCCACTGCCATCTGGGAATAACGTTGCCATGAAGTGGTGTACTTGGTCTGCAACTATGTTTAGGTAGGTCGTACATGACAAAATAATATCCACTTGAATGCCAGGACCCAAGGTTTCCCAGCAGAACATTGCCCAGAGCATCACACTGCCTCCCCTGGCTTGCCTTTCTTCCCATAGTGCATCCAGATGGCATCTCTTCCCCAGGTAAACGACGCAGATACACCTGACCGGCCACATGTTCATCAAACTAGGCCACGTTCTTCCCTTGTTCCATGGTTCAGTTCTGGCGCTCATGTGCCCATTGTAGGCGCTTTCAGTGGTGGATAGGGTTCAGCATGGGCACTCTGGCTGGTCTGTGGCTTCGCAGCCCCATATTCAGAAAGCTGCGATGCACTGTGCGTTCTGACACCTTTTTATCATATCCAGCATTAACTTTTTCAGCAATTTGTGCTACTGTACTTCTGTGGGATTGGACCAGACGGGGTAGTCTTTGCTCCCCTTGGGCTCCCATGGCCCTGTCGGTGGTTCAACAGTTGTTCTTCCTTGGACCACTTTTTGTAGGTACTAACCACTGTATATCGGGAACACCCCACAAGACTTGTTGTTTTGTAGATGCTCTGACCCAGTTGTCTAGCCATCACAATTTGGCCTTTGTCAGAGTCTCTCAGATCCATATGCTTGCCCATTTTTCCTGCTTTCAACAGATCAACTTCAAGAACTGTTTACTTGTTGCCTAATTTCTCCCACCCCTTGACAGGTGCCACTGTAACAAGATAATTAATGTTATTCACTTAATTTGTCAGTGGTTTAAATGTTGTAGCTGGTCAGTATATATAGAATGGGCATGACCAACCCCCTCCCATCTCAAATAAACTGGAAATGATGTGTGTACTAGTGTTAGGTGCACGTAGCTCCTCCTTCATGAACAGTGCAGTTTGAAGCAGGACATACCTCCCAACTATCCTTGCATCATCACCCAATGTCAGGACTGCCCCACCAGAATCAGGACATTTGGCAGACCTGTCCTGCTCTCTCTTATCTCTTCTTACTGTTTTGACTACCTGCTGTTGGTGTCTTCAGCTCAGTTGCTGCTTGTCTGGATCTTGAAATGTTGGGACCTTGTTTGGAAAAAAGTATATGAAATGTGGGAAGTCTAGCAATAAGTGAAGCCTATAGGCTTCCCTCCCCCCAACTAGCCCCATCGCTAAATCAATAGCACCTACATTTAATGATTAGGCCCAACCTACAACCAACAGAGACATATTATTAATAGCATTCATATTTAATAAATAGATTTATTACCCCAACAACCATTAAATTAATAGAATTCACATTTACTTTATACACCTATTTCCCTCCCAAATAGCCCCACATTAAATAAGTTTAGATTTAATAAGTAACCCTCTCCCCCTATATAGCCCAATATTACATGAATGTCATTCACATTTAATAAATACACATATTTTTCCACCTAAATAGCCCCAACATTTGTTTAATATAATCCAAGTTTAATACTTAAACCTTTTTTCCCCCATACTGTCCTGGAATTATATAAAATTAGTATTCACATTTAATAAATAGCCTTCCTTTTCAAATTCAGCCCCACATCCACTTAATAGTGCAAAACCACCCCAGCATTAAATAAATAGTGGCGTTCAATCCCTATCATCTGCTCACGCTCCGCGCTCCTCCCCAATTCCATTACAACTTTGCAGCCTGGTTCACTTATTTCCTGTCCTTTGACATGCCTATTTTCATACTTCGCGATTTCAACATTCCCATTGATAATCCCACTGTCTCTTCTGACAACAAACTTTTTTCACTTAGTTCCTCCTTTGGTCTCTCTTAATGGACCTCATCTTCCACCCACCGTAATGAGCACTCCCTTGACCTTTTCTTATCCCTTAGACCCCTGATGAAGACTTAGTGACGAAACGCGTTGGGGTCCAATGGGAGCTCGAGTCTAGTTACCGTGACAACACAACCCGGAAGTCAGTGGGAAGCTGACCGTGAGACAGAGCTGTAGACGATTGTGACAGCGTGTTTAAAGATACCCTTATGAGAACTTCTTTTACTTGCTAAATGTAAGTGAATTTTATCCTGTGTTTTATTAAATGTTTTATGGGATTATCACACCATTGGAGAATCGATTTTTGTCTTCTTATCTCCCGCATACATGAATCACTCGGGGGGAAGGTTTGAATGTTAATGAAGACACTCCTGATGGTCGTTATGAATTATTCCAAGATGTTGTTACGATTTGAACATTTGGGACTAAAGCATTGATATCGTGATTATGAACTTTTATTTCCATATTTGAGGCATATATGTCGCCTCTTTTAATTCAGGCACTGATTGATATTGAAAAAACCACTTGTTCCTACCCGTCCCATTTGCGCCTTATCCCATATTCTATCTATATTTTCTTATCCCTACTGCTCCCACTCTCCAACCACAACCTCCTTTCCTTCAGCCTCACCTAACCTCATGCCCTCCCTCCTGCACCCAAATCCACAGGTACACAACGAAACCTAAATACTCTTAACCCAATCCACTACTCATTTCACTAAAACAACTATTTTCTCCAATGACTACATTGTCCTGTCCTAATCAGGCTTCCTCTTTCTATAACAAAACACTCCAATTCAACACTAGACAATGCAGCCCCAGCTACTTCATATAGTCTCCTATGATCCAAACCCCAACCATGGCACACAAAACAGACCCGCTACTTGCAAAAGTGCTCCCACACTGCAGAGCCTCGCTGGAGGAAATCTTGTCCTTATCCTGATTTCTTCCACTATAAATTCATTCTTTCATCTTGCAGCACTGCCCTTTCAATTGCCAAACAAACATTCTTCAAATCTCTAATATCCACCCAGTCTTCTAACCCACATCGCCTCTTTGCCACCTTCAACTCACTTCTCTGCCCATCTGAACTTCCTCCCCCTTCCTTCCTCACAGCCCATGATTTTGCCACCTATTTCAAAGACAAAATCGACACCATTCAATAAGATATTTCCTCATGCCAAATTTCACTCACTCCACCCACCTTTATCTACACTCCCCAATTCACCCTTAATTCATTCTCTCTAGTAACTGAAGACAAACTCTCTGCACTCATCTCATCATTTCACCCTACAACCTGTGCCCTCAACCCTATTCCCTCCCAGCTTCTCCGCTCCCTCTCCTTCACTGCATAACCACGCCTATCTCACTGTCAGGGTTCCCAAGGCAAGACCACGAAGAGAAAGTAGGTGAACAAAGTGGTTTATTAGAAACAAAGGTAATACAGGTTCAGGATGCAATAACTGGTAAAGCAGAATTACTGTATAACCACAGTTCTTAACAGTGGAATAGGCAATACTGTAAAGCGATGGTGAGATGAGTAACCCGCGGGTTGAAGGGTTGGATACCTCAGGAAAAGGTGGCGAGACGAGTAGCCTGCGGGTTGCAGGGTCAAATACATCTATGAAGGTTGTGAGATGAGTAGCCTGCAGGTTGCAGGGTTGGATACCTCTGGAAGAGGTGGTGAGATGAGTAGTCTGCGGGTTGCTGGGTTGGATACCTCTGGAAAGGTGGTGAGACTCAGAAGCCAGGTAATGCTTGAGAGCAGACAGTAGGTAACGGTGGAAGTAACCTGAACAGGTTACAATGAGAAGCAATGAGCTGTAGAAAGCAGAAGCACAGAAATCCACACAGGTGTATTAACTCAGGAACCAGATAGATGATGAGCTGTGTCTGCAGCAGGGGAATGAACAGCAAAACCACAAGGTAAGAATAACTAGGAACAGGAGTCAAAGGATTGCTTCCTATCAGGTTGAGTGACCTGATGATCTGGCCCAGACTGCTGGGCAAGGCAGTCTTATAAGAAGTAGTGGCAGGTGTGAATCATCCTGAGAATACAAGCTTAGCTCAGCAGGAAGGGAAACAGTTCAAGCGCCACAGTGGCCCCTTTGGTGACTTGGTGGCACTGCATGCTAAATGTATCCAGAAAGACCAACATAGCTTCTGGCAAACTGGAGCTGCAGGAGGCAGATCGTGACACTCACCTCTTCAACCTGTCTCTCTCGACTGGCATATTTCCATCCTCTTTTAAACATGCGCTCATCACACCAATTCTAAATAAACCATCTCTTGATCCAGCCTCCCTCTCCAACTACCACCATATTTCTCTCCTCCCCTTTGCCTCCAAACTACTTGAGCGATTAGTGTACAAACACTTATGTCATTTTCTCGCCTCTCATTCCATTCTCTACTCTCTGCAATCTTGCACCTCCTACATTCCAATGAAATTGCTCCCACAAAAGTAATCAATGATCTACTTACTGCAAAGTATTTCTCCATACTCATTCTTCTGGACCTCTTTGCTGCTTTTGACACTGTTGATCATCTTCTTCTCCTATACAACCTTTACTCCATTGGCCTTCGTGACACAGTTCTTTTCTGGTTCACTTCCTACCTATTGAACCGCTCCTTTAGTGTCACATCCTCCCCTCTATTACCACTATCTGTTAGGGTCCCACAATGCTCTGTTTTTGGCCAATTTACTTTTTTCATTGTATACCACTTCTCTTAAGGCATTAATTTGCTCATTCAGCCTACAATTCCACCTTTATGCTAATGACACACAAATCTATATGAGTCATCACCTGCCCTCATATCTCGGTCACTGTCAATAACAAACTTGACTCCACGCTCTGCTTTATTACTCACATCCATAGTCTGTCAGGCGCCATCCCGCTGTCTCTTCAGGACGGTCGCCTGCTTCTCCCCCACGCGTCTGGTTGCCTGGCAACCAGACGCGGAAGTTCTGGTCGCCCGGCGCATGTGCGTCCCATTGATAGGCAATGGGACGCTGCTCTAGACTCGCAGTGACAGCTGAGAACAGCGCCGCCACCCCTGCTGTACCATTGGCTCCTCAGGCTTTATAAGGAACTTCCTGTGTGCACACCTGTGCCAGAGTATCAACCTGCCTCCAGCGTTTCCTGTGTTTCCAGTTCCTAGCCTTGCTCCTGACTTCTCTTGTTTGCCTGTGACCCTTCTGACCCGGACCGTTTTGACCACCCCTTTTGGATCTCCCTTCTGTACTGCGATTCCAGACGTTACCGACCCGGCTTGTCTCACTACCCCTCCGGATATTCCTTGTGTACTTCTATTGGTCAGTACAGTTACCGACCCAGCCAGTCTGACACTCTCCTCTCGTATCTCGCTATTTGACTTGTGGAAAGACCGCGATCTGCGTGTTCCTGCAGCAGAGTCCATACCTCCTTGCGGGGGTCCCTGGTGAATACCAGGGGCACGTTATATTCCGCACCTTCCTCTGAGTAGTGCCAAGGATAGCAGGTACGCCACATATAAGTCGTGACACTCTCCCAGTCCTGTCGATTTCACCTTAAAAACATTGGCAGAATACGCCCTTTTCTTATTAAAAATGCTGAAGAAAATCTCTTCATTCTCTCATCATTTCCTGTCTTAGCTGTTGCAACCTCCTGCTATCTGGCATTCCAGCCATCCATATATCCACACTTTAACCCATCCTAAATGCTGCTGCACCACTTTTCAAATCCCTACACTGGCTTCCTGTGTCCTCCAGAATTAAATTCAAATTACTCACCCTTACCTACAAAGCCCTCAACAACACTACCCCTGCATACTTCTCAAGTCTCATATCGAAATACTCTCCCTCCCACCCTCTTGGATCTACCTCTGACCTGCGCCTTGTCTTGTCTCTGATAGCCACCTCTTACCAGCACCTACAGATTTCTCCCGTGCTCCTTATGGAATTTCCTACCACGCTCAATCAGACTTTCCCACTGCCTTCAAATCTTTAGACGCTCTTTGAAAACCCATCTCTTTTTTAGAGGTGACCTTATCCCCTATGCACCCTCACAGCTGTCCCAATCTCCACTGTAAGCCATACTAGCTCCTCTTGTTTCAGCTGTGTCCTCTTACATTTAGAATGTAAGCTCTCTATTGAGCAGAATCCTTCATACCCTTTGTTTTCATATCCACGTTTATTTTGTCTACCTTGTATGTCCCTGTTATATGTATGTATTGTTTTCCCAAATGTATGGCGCTGTGGAGCACTGTGGTGTCTTACCAAACTACAATAATCAGCCCCCCTTACCATGACCGCACTGTTATTTAAATATGCCCTGCCATCAAATTAATTCTCCCTATTAATAAATTAATACATCCTACCCACTATAATTAGCACTCACGCTAACCATTAAGTACATAACCCAGCATTCACCTGCAATACTGCATCCCTCTCTCCGACTCACGCTTACCATCTTTCTCTGGGGCTGTGTTGGAGAGGCAGAGTCTTCTGTCTACCTCTTGTTTCTTGCACAATGCGACGGTTCACAAGTCATGAGATCAAGTCAACGTTGTAGAAGCGTGTACGTACTAAGGAGAAGATAGGAGAGGATCCTGCCACATACAGTGTTGTTGGTCCTGGGAGAAGGACCAGTCTGTTAGTTCTGTTTCTGGACAACTGGAAACTCCCTTCCCCCCTAAGTTCACATATATATATATATATATATATATATATATATATATATATATTGTGGCAAGAGCCCGCTACTGCAGAAGCACACGCGTACAACTTCTTCCTTTTTATGGTTCTTTATTGTCAGGATGGTAATAATGTTTTGACACCGTATACTTGCACAGCAATTATGGAGACCCTCAACGCTTACTATACATAGTCCAGCTCTCTGTCCAGATCAGCCAGCTAGCCCAGCGTTGATCTCCCTGAACAATGAAACAAGCAGGGTTTTATACCTGACACTCCTCCCACAGGCCTAGCTTGATGGACAGGTGACACCCACCTTCTCTTTAAAAGGAAACGACCCATCCCTGGCTCTGTTTAGACTATCAGACCCACCCTGTCCGTTTGCTGAGAGGAAGCAGCTTTTAAATCATGTAAGTAAACCAATTTTAAACTACATATATGTTTTTACCTGGTTTAATCTCCACCTAGGTACATAACTGTGCCAATGTTTTACTCTACTTCCCTGCTTTCTCTGCATATTGCCAGCTAAATGCCTCCTTTTGTTACAATATATATATATATATGTATATATATATATATATAGATAGATATGCTAGCATTTCATTGATTTATGATAAGTAATAACTGTATTATTATTTGTTAACCAGAGCGTGTATGGTGACCGTGAGTGGCACCAAAAGTGGGAGTAGGTGAAATTTATCATTGTTCTTGACATTCTATTGTTCACACTCAATTTACCTCACCTTATCCTACATATCCATTATTGATTTAGAATTTTTGATCATACCTACTTACCATCCCATCACCTTGGAATAAATTTTCCTCACTCTATTTATATACATTTTCAGGTGTGTGCCAAATTATTGTCAGAGAGTGTGCAGTGGTGTACAAGAGGCTTCCTGATTGGACTGCTGATGGAACATTTAGTATTCCGTATCCCGTCCCGTGTAACAAAGACTCGGGTGGAGGCACTGCCCTAAAGATCAGAAGTGAGACACGCCAATTTTCAGTGTCATCACCATCCCTTGCTAGAGTGGCAAGAAAGAGGTGTTATATTGGAGACACTGCTGAGATCAAAAAAATTCATACTCAGATCATTTACCAAGCAGGTTGTCAAAGTATCAGCGAGACGAAACTGGATCCTTGTAGTTCAGCTGGGAATGGTGTGACCTAGGGCAGCAGTCTAACAGAATGGAAGGTATTCGCCAGGGATCCCCGCAAGGGAATTTGGACTTTGTGACTTCCACTCTGCAGGTCGCGGCCCCCTAGGGAATTTCCCAACGAACCATGAGGGAGAGAGCGAAGGATTTACAGGTATTCGCCCACAGAAGAATGTAGAAGAGGTAGGACAACTGTGGTGGTGGAGATAGAAGAGAAGATCTGCGGTGTTTCCACTGAGGAGTGGAAATGCTGCAATGATCTGCAGTGTTACCACTAAGGAATGGAAATGCTGAGATGCTCTGTGGTGTTACCATTGAGGTGTGGAAATGCTGACGGCAACACAGAGAGCGCAGGATCGCCATATCCTGCAAAACACACAGGAACCCAGGAAAAAGTAGGAATCACTAGAGGGTAGTAATAGCTGTAACCCAGGGAGCTGCTTCCAGCACAGATGATAGTAACTGATTGAAAGAACCAGTCCTGAGTCAAAGGTATGAGGGCTAGACATAGGGGGCTGGTAAATAGGACTGCCAATGACAGGTAGAGCAAGGGGAGAAAGGCTGGTGGTTCTGCGCATGCTCAGAACTGCCGACAGAGGAAGAACCGGCAGGCTGGATCAACGCCGGTGAGTGCAACCGGGCAGCCGCTGCAGAGCCAGAGAATGTGTGCTGGTGGGAATGGAGCGGAAGGGTAGAAGGACAGTGCGCCGGCTCCCGGGCAGACGCCACGGGAGACCGGCGCGTAACAGTACCTTCCCCTCTAAAGGTGGTCACCGAACACCTTGAGCTGAAATTTCTTTAGCAGGAGGGGAGCATTGATGTCAGAAGCACGCGCCCAGGACCGTTCCTCGGGACCGAATCTCTTCCAGTCCACAAGATTTCTAACTCCTTCTCTAGAAGTCTTGGACTCCAAAATATGACTGATCTCAAATTCGTCACCTTGTTGAAGAAGAGGAAGGGTAGTAGGCGTGGAAGGGGAAGAGAACTGATTGATGATAAGTGGTCTTAGTAAGGAAATGTGAAAGGCGTTGGCAATGCGAAGAGCGGATGGTAGCTGTAATTTTGTCAGGCGCCGTCTCCGCACTGACACTTGGTGCAGGAAACGGACGCCTCCATCTTCTCAGCAACCACGTCCTGTTGTCTAGCAGAGGGACGCTATCTCTGCTCACCTGTCTGCAGCCAGCATGTGTTACCGCCAAAATCTCCCTAACCCTATCAGGAGGCACCTTAGGGTATATAAAGCAGCCTCTGACACATGTCTATTGCCAGAGTATTTGGTCTTCAGCCTTGCTCCAGCGTTTGTTCCTGTGTTGCTGTTACTTGGATTCTGACCCGGCTTGTTCCTGACTTCTCCTTCGGTTCCTGATTCTGGCTTAGACTGATATTTGTTATTGACCCGTCTTCCTGACCATTCTCCTGCTTCTGATTTGGCTATATCCGTTCCTCTGGTTGTGACCCGGCTTGTTGACTACTCTTCCATCCTGCATCCTGGTGGGCTGTCACCGCTGCCTCAATTGTTACCTCGCCAGCTGACTGATACTGAGGGCCGCGACCTGCGCGTCCCTTGCAGCAAAGTCCATACCTCCTTGCGGGGGTTCCTGGTGAAAACCAGGGGCATGTTAGACTCCGCGCCTCAGTAGCACCAACTGCTGGCAGGTATCATCAATTCCACAGAGTAATTCTGACAAATTTAAATCAAACAGGACTGATTACTTGAGCGATTTTATAAGGGCCAATGTAGCGAGGAGCAAACTTCATACAAGGCACTTTGAGACGAATGTTCCTCGTAGACAGCCACACCTTGTCACCAACTTTCAGGAGGGGAAAAGCTCTGCATTTCCTATCCGCAGCTAACTTGTAGTGAGTAGAGGATATCTTAAGAGATTTTCAACTTGAGAACAGATGGATAAAAAGTCTTCTCGCAGGGCATTAAGTGCTGGAACTTGGGTGGGAGGGAGGGCTGAAAACTCCGTAATGCGAGGATGAGTCCCAAACTCAATGGAAAAATGAGAGGCTGAAGTGGATTTGTGAAATGAGTTCTTGTGAACAAATTCCGCCCAAGGTAGAAGATCAACCCAATTGTCCTATTTGGCAGAAGAAAACATTCTAAGAAACGTCTCAAGATCCTGATTCACCCTTTCGGTTTGACCGTTAGTTTGGGGGTGGTTTGCGGAGGAGAATTTCAAACGAATACCCAGAATATGGCAGAGGGATCTCCAGAACTTAGAGACAAACTGAACACTGCGATCAAAGACAATTTCAGCAGGACAACCATGTAGGCGAAACACCTTCTTCATGAAATGTTGAGCCAAGCGAGCCGAGGAAGGTAAACATATGAGTGGAACGAAATGTGCCATTTTGGAGAAACGGTCTACTATCACCCAAATAGTATTACATTTCTTAGCCAATGGTAAGTCTGTGACAAAGTCCATGCTAATATGGATCCATGGTTTGACAGGCAGAGGGAAAGGGTGCAGCAACCCCGACGGAGCTTGGCGGGGAGATTTGTGTTGAGCAAAGATTGTAAAGGCGGCCACAAAGTCCTTGATCTCAGAGTGGAAGTTGGGCCACCAATACTGCTGGGAAACCAGTTCGGAGGTCTTACGGGAACCAATATGTTCTGCAAAGCGTGAAGCATGGAACCAATGTAAGAGTCTCTTTCGTAGATGAGGAGGAACAAACGTCTTCCCCTGAGGAGGATTGGGGGTAGAGGAAAGTGTGACCAAGTTTAGACATTTAGAATCCAGGATAGGACGTTCCAGGAGGTTCTCTGATCCAGAGGTTACGGTGAAAGCCAGAGACAATACATCCGCCTTCTTATTTTTGAGACCAGGTTTGAAAGTAACCGAATGTCAAAGCAGGTGAAGAAGAGTGACCAGCGGGTTTGACGAAGATTCAGGCATTGGGCTGTCTGAAGGTAGAGTAGATTCTTGTGATCTGTAAAGATCGTAACGGGATGACGGGCCCCTTCCAAGAGGTAGCGCCACTCACTTAAGGCCAACTTCATAGCACGCAATTCCTTGTCTCCTCTAGCATAATTTCCCTCTGCAGGTAGAAGCTTGCAGGAGAAGAACGCCTTGATTAGTTTTCTGGGAAAGAACTGCTCCTACTCCAGCGGAGGAGGCATCCACCTCTAGGAAAAAAGGAAGGTATACATCAGGTTGCCTAAGGATGGGAGCCAAAGAGAAGGCTGTTTTTAGGAATTGAAAGGACTCCAGTGCCTCTGACGACCAAGTTTGGGGATTTGCCCCTTTCTGGGTGAGAGCTACTAAAGGTGCCACAATAGAGGAGTATCCAGAAATAAATCGTCTATAATAATTGTGAAGTCCAAAAACCGCTGGATGGACTTAAGAGTATTCGGCTGGGGTCAGTCTAGAATAGATCGAACCTTCCCAGGATCCATTTGTAGACCTGAACCTGAAACTATATAACCGAGAAAGGGCAACTTGGAGACCTCGAAGGAGCATTTTTCCAGCTTGCAGAATAGACGGTTAGCACGCAATCTGGAGAGAACTTCGGCTACGTGTAGGCGATGAGGCTGAAGATCCCCAGAAAAGATAAGAATTTCCTCCAGGTACACCACCACATAGGAATATAAAAGATCTCATTGACGAAACTCTTAAAAACGGCAGGAGCATTACACAAGCCGAACAGCATGACTAGGTATTCGTAGTGGCCGTCCCGAGTATTAAAAGCCATCTTCTACTTGTCCCTGGACCGAATCCTAATAAGATTGAACGCCCCACGAAGGTCTAGTTTACTGAAGATCTTGGCACCCCTAATACGATCAAAGAGTTCGGTGATCAATGCAATAGGGTAACAGTTTTTTATGGTGATGGCATTTAACCCTTGGAAGACAATTCAGGGGTGAAGAGTTCCGTCCTTCCTTTTCACAAAAAAAACCCGGCCCCGTTTGGAGAGGAGGATGGCCTAATGAAGCCGCATTGCAAATTCTCTTTGATGTAGAGAGTGGTGGCCTCTGTCTCAGGTAGAGAAAGCGGGAAAACCCGACCTCATGGAGAGACTTTCCCGTGTAGAAGGTAAATGGGACAATCCCAGGGGCGATGAGGAGGTAGGCGCTCGGAGGAGGCCTTAGAGAACACATCTGAAAACAAAGAGTACTGGGACGGAAAGTGGGTGCCAAGGCAGTCTGAGCAGTCCCGAGTGGCTGGACGGGCGCCAGGCACCTGTGGGAGCAGGCAGGACCCCAAGCGAGAATTCAATAAGAAGGCCAATCCAGATGCAGAGAGTGTAAGTGGAGCCATGATAATCCAAGGATGATGGGACTGGTAGTCAGAGGAAGAATGGGGAAGTAGATTCTTTCCCAATGCAGAGCCCCTATTTGCAGAGAGAGTAGTCTTGTGCGCCTATGAATGAGACCATTAGAGAGACGGGATCCATCAATGCCGGTAATGACCACTGATCTCTTCAGCAGGACGGTAGGCAAGGCAAATTGGGCTACCATGGACTGCGAGATAAAGTTTCCGGGTGCTCCTGAATCCAACAAGGCATTGCAATGGGTGGATCCATAAGACCAATGTAGGGTGACATGGAATGAACAAGTTAGACCAGAGAGGAGGTTGGAGAGGAAGTGGAAGTCCCTAGTCTGACCTCTCCTGAGCAGGCTAAGGTCTGACGTTTCCCGAACGCTTGGAGCAGGAACTCAGGAGATGACCCGAATCCCCACAATAAAGGCACAATTTGTTTTTCATTCTTCTCTCCCTCTCTTCAGGAGTCAGGAGTCAGGCGGGAGTGACCCAGCTGCATGGGCTCGTCAGTGGAACCGGGCGTTTTAAAAACGAGGGGCTAGACGGAATGAAGGGTGTCTAGGGGGCTCCTTCTCAGACGATCTTTCCCGAAACCGAAGATCCACCCTATTACAGAGGGAGATCAGGGCATCCAAGGTGGGTGGCAATTCTTGAGAGGAGAGGGCGTCTTTGACTTTATCAGAAAGTCCCTGCCAAAAGGCAGCAACGAGAGCTTCGTCGTTCCATTGGAGTTCGGAAGAAAGGGTCCAATTTGACAACTTACTGCGCCACCGAATGCAGTACGTCTCAAGATGCTAGAAGCCGCGGAGGTCACTTTGTCCAGGTTCGTCGATGATCCTCCAGAACGCTGAGGTAAAAGCTGAAACAGCATTAAAGAGATCGTCATTGTGCTCCCAGAGAGGGTAGGCCCATGCCAACGCTTGCCCTGATAGGAGGGAGACCATGTAGGCCACCTTTGACCTAGAAGTTGGAAAATTGTGTGCCAAAAGCTCAAATTGGATGGAGCATTGGTTTAGGAAACCCCATCAAGCCTTTGGGTCACCGTCAAATTTAGATGGGCTAGGCAGACGCAAAGTGGAGTAGGCAGAAGAGGAACCTCTGGCACCTGAACTTGAGGCTGGACTGCCGGAGGTGGAGGAGCCACTTGTAGCACGTCCAAACAAGTAGCCAGAGTCTCATAGTAACTGAATTTGAACAGCATCTTGACGCTCTAGTCTTCCAACAAGATGTTGAAGTAAATCCTTTGCCGATGGTTCTCTATCAGGATCTGACATGGCTGGTTCTTAGTGTCACGGTATCAGCGAAAAGAAACTGGATTCTTGCAGTTCAGCTGGGATTGGTGTGACTTCACCTAGGAGTGCGGAGTCTAACAGAATGGATGGTATTCTCCAGGGATCCCTGCAAGGGAATTTGGACTTTGCGGCTTCCAGTCTGCAGGTCGCGGCCCCCTAGTGTCGCTGGAGGGCCCCCCTAGGCCCCCCTGGAGAAAATCCCGCTCCCTGGCTGATTTTCTCCATTTTAAGTTCATCCTATCTTCCTACAGCTCCGCCCTCTCTCTCGCCAAACAATCTTTCTTTAAATCCCTCATCTCCTCCCAGTCCTCCAACTCCCGCCGTCTCTTTGCCACCTTCAACACCCTCCTGTCCCCCCCTCCCCCTCCTCTACCCTCCTCCGTTACCGCCGCTGACTTTGCCTCCTTCTTCTCCTCTAAAATCGAGGCCATCCAACTTGAATTCTCCTCCTCCCCTCCCCCGCCTGCCCCCCCCCCACTCGTCCTCCCTTTCCCCCCAGCCACCAATCCCTCTTCTCCTTCCGCCTCACTACGGGCGAAGAAGTCCACTCTCTCATTTCATCCTCCCCCCGTCTACCTGTCCCCTTGACCCCATCCCCTCCCACCTCCTCCGCTCCCTCTCCCCCACCACCTGCTCCCACCTCGCCCACCTCTTTAATCTGTCCCTCTCCACCGGTATCTTCCCCTCCTCCTTCAAACACGCTCTTGTTTCCCCCATTCTCAAGAAACCTAATCTTGACCCCACCTCTCTCTCCAACTATCGCCCCATCTCTCTTCTCCCCTTTGCCTCCAAAATACTTGAGAGACTCGTCTGCAGCCGCCTCTCCACCTTCCCCTCTGAGCACTCCCTCCTTGACCCTCTCCAATCTGGCTTCCGCCCTCTCCACTCCACCGAAACTGCCCTGGCCACAGTCTCCAATGATCTCCTTTCTGCTAAGGCCAGGGGCCACTTCTCCCTTCTCATTCTCTTGGTTCTCTCAGCGGCCTTTGACACCGTTGACCACCCACTCCTGCTCCACACCCTTCAATCCTTTGGCCTCTCTGGCTCCGTCCTGTCCTGGTTCACCTCTTACCTTGCTGACCGTTCCTTCTCGGTCACCACCTCTGGATCTCTCTCTCCCCCCTCCTCCCTTCCAGTAGGGGTCCCCCAAGGCTCTGTTCTCAGACCCCTACTGTTCTCTCTTTACACCTCTTCCCTGGGCAAACTCATCAGCTCCTTTGGTCTCAAGTACCACCTTTATGCGGATGACACCCAACTCTACCTTTCCTCTCCTGATCTCTCTCCCTCCCTCCTCTCCAGGGTGTCTGACTGCCTCTCTGCCATCTCCTCCTGGATGTCCTCTAAATTTCTCAAACTTAATCTTGTGAAAACCGAACTAATTGTCTTTCCTCCCGCTCATTCCCCCTGCCCTTCCGACATCTCTATCACTGTAGTCAACTCCTCTCTTTCCCCTGTTCCTCAAATTCGCTGCCTCGGTGTCATCCTCGACTCCTCTCTCTCCTTTGCCCCTCACATTCTCTCACTTGCAAAATCTTGCCGCTTCCAGCTGCGCAACATCGCGCGCATTCGGCCCTTCCTTTCCCAAGATGCCACTAAAGCTCTTGTCCACTCTCTTATCATCTCCCGCTTAGACTACTGCAACCTCCTCCTTACTGGCATCCCCCGCTCTCATCTCGCCCCCCTTCGCTCCGTTCTCAATGCTGCCACTCGGCTTATTTTCCTTTCTCGCCGCTCCTCCTCTGTCTTCCCCCTCTACCAATCCCTTCACTGGCTCCCCTTCCCCTACAGAATCGTGTTCAAGCTCCTCACACTTACCTTCAAGGCCCTCTCCAACTCCACCGCTCCTTACATCTCCAGCCTCATCTCCATCCATGCTCCATCCCGCCCTCTGCGTTCGGCCAATGACCGTCGCCTCTCTTCCCCCCTGGTCACCTCCTCCCACGCTCGCATCCAAGACTTCTCCCGTGCTGCCCCCCTCCACTGGAACCAGCTCCCCCGCTCCATCAGAACTTCACCCAACTTGTCCAGCTTCAAACGGGCCTTAAAAACCCACCTCTTCCTTATAGCCTTCCAGTCCCCCACTTAACTGCCCTCCTTCCTGTCTCCCACCTACCTTCCTCCTCATCGCTCTCCTCTCCCCCCCTCCCCTCCGTCTTTGCCTCCGCTCTCCCCCTTTCCTCCTCCTACCCTTGCGTCTCTGTCCGTCCTACCCTCCCCTTAGATTGTACGCTCCTTCGAGCAGGGCCTCCTCTCCTCCTGTTCTCCACCACCTTAACTCTGCTCTCCAGCTCCTTGTCTCTTCCGTGAGGCCCTTCTACCCCTCTAGCTACCCCGCTGGGGCTCTCGCCTGTCATCTAGCTGTACTTTGAGCTTCCGAGTTACTGTGCTTTTTGTTAACTGTTCCGTGATGTCTCACCCTGTACTGTATTTCTGTCTGTCCCTGTACGGCGCTACGGATACATAGTGGCGCCCTATAAATAAATAATAATAATAATAATAATAATAATAAGTTCCCAACGAACCGTGAGAGAGAGAGCGAAGGATTTACAGGTATTCGCCCACAGAGGGATGTAGAAGTGGTAGGACAACTGTGGTGATCTGTAGCCATTACCACTGAGGTGTGGAAAAAGAAGAGAAGTGGAGGAGTGGAAATGCTGCGATGATCTGCGGTGTTACCTCTGAGGAGTGAAAATGCTGACAGCAACACAGAGAGCGGAGGATCACCGGGCGCAAAACACACAGGAACCCAGGAAAAAACAGAAATCCCTAGAGGGTAGTAATAGCTGTATCCCAGGGAGCTGCTTCCAGCATAGATGATAGTAACTGACTAAAAGAACCAGCCCTGAGTCAAAGCTAGAAGGGCTAGATATAGGGGGCTGGTAAATAAGACTGCCAATGACAGGTAGAGCAAGGGGAGAAAGGCTGGTGGTTCATGCGCAGAACCGCTGACAGAGGGAGAACCGGGCGGCTGGATCAACGCCGGTGAGTGCACCCGGGCAGCCGCTGCAGAGAGCCAAAGGAAGTGTGCTGGCGGGAACGGAGCGGAGGGGCAGCAGGTGAGTGTGCCGGCTCCCAGGCATACACCGCGGGAGAAGGGCACCTGACACAGGTGTTATGGCGGAAGTTATGGGGGAAAGAAACGGCTGTGTGGTGTGAATAACTGTAGGGGTCGCAGATTGCAGCCTTTGTGTCTGTAAAGCTGCAGGATGTGTTGGATGATGACATACTGTATGTATTATTGAGAGTACAGTTTACCGCAACCTAAAATTGGTGATTGAGGATGTTAAGTCCGTACCAGCGGGTGAAGAAATATATGAATTATAGAGGAACACGATCATCAGTATTTTGGGGAATGGCATTGCCCAGAAACTGCAAGCAGGCAACAAATTGTTGGGAGTGTATGAGATCTGTAAAAGGACCTGTGGTTGCGCCTCACATCCTCTTATTCTGTTCTCAGATACACTCGTTATAAAACCTGCACTTTTATGCACTTTTCCTTATACAATGTTGCCTTACTCAGTCTTTTGACCTCACTTAATAACACTTTACAGTATTATTTATCCAATAACCGCTGTATCTCAGCAGTACTTCACAGTATATATGCATTATAAATAACTAATATTCACAACATTTTTATGTATTTAAATCAAAGTATTTTACTGTTAACACAGAAAAGCATGCATTCACAGTTCACACATATATCATAACGTTGTTCAACATAACATAGTATATCAATATAAAATTAACCATAGGTTCACCACCTTTATTCCTTACACTATCCTTGCTTTACATATGTATCCTTAATAAGAATTAGTATTCATAATATTGATTTAACTATCACAGATATCAGACAATAGCTACACAGTTATATGTATATAAATAGTTAAATCCACATTACAAACACATATAGCTTATATATATATTGTAACAAAAGGAGGCATTTAGCTGGCAATATGCAGAGAAAGCAGGGAAGTAGAGTAAAACATTGGCACAGTTATGTACCTAGGTGGAGATTAAACCAGGTAAAAACATATGTGTAGTTTAAAATTGGTTTACTTACATGATTTAAAAGCTGCTTCCTCTCAGCAAACGGACAGGGTGGGTCTGATAGTCTAAACAGAGCCAGGGATGGGCGTTTCCTTTTAAAGAGAAGGTGGGTGTGTCACCTGTCCATCAAGCTAGGCCTGTGGGAGGAGTGTCTGGTATAAAACCCTGCTTGTTTCATTGTTCAGGGAGATCAACGCTGGGCTAGCTGGCTGATCTGGACAGAGAGCTGGACTATGTATAGTAAGTGTTGAGGGTCTCCATAATTGCTGTGCAAGTATACGGTGTCAAAACATTATTACCATCCTAACAATAAACAACCATAAAAAGGAAAAAGTTGTACGCGTGTGCTTCTGCAGTATCGGGCTCTTGCCACAATATATATATATATATATATATATATATATATATATATATATATATATATTAATGATACTTCACAAATCCTTGTGTCCTTATAAAATCCTTACAATACTTTATCTGCAATGTAGAGAACGTTCCTGTAGTATAGAATCTTTTCCTGTAGCTTAGTGTAGGTTTTCTGTAGTATAGTGTATTTTCTGTCGTGCAGTGTATCCCTATATGTATTTTCTGTAGTGTAGTGTAATATAGTATATATTTTCTAAAGTGTAGTGTGGTATAATATTTATTTTTTGTAGTGTAGTGTGGTATAATATAGATTTTCTGTAGTGTAGTGTGTACCTAGTGTAGTGTAGTGTAGTGTAGTGTAGGACAGTGCTCGTTGTCCAGGGGCAAGCAAAGACAGAACGAGGGGGAGTCCCGGGTCTGGCTTTTATAGTCCAGAACCGGAAACTCCCAGCCAGAGTTTGTGCAAGCTGGAAGTGAGTCTGCAAATTCAGAGCAAGAGTTCATATTTGATTATGGGGATCTGTGTTCCTCACATTACTCCAACTTCTCAACCCTGATCAAGGGCACCACCTAGAAGATGTACCCGGAAAACCATACCTTCAGTTCGACAAAGTCAGCCAGAGGAAGTGTTGGACTTGGCGGAAGAGCTGCCGGTGAAAGAAGAAGATGGTCTTCAGGAAGATGTCCTGAGAGAACCACCTATCCCAAAAGGGAAATTAAGCCTCCCATTATATTAACGTATAATGCTTTTGGGGTCCATAGAGTGGTCCATCCCTGTTGTATATATTTGTGGCAACCAGACATACAGACTGGGATGAGCATAAGAGGAGGAGGTCGAGCCATGATATCGATAGAAGGGGAAATCTGAGGAAAACGTACAGCAAAGAGGCGAGTGTGGAGATAGGCAAGAGAGATAGGAGTCAAGAGAGAGAGAGTTATCAGCGTTAAGGCAGACAGTTACAGAGAGTGAGAGACAGTGTGTGAGGAGAGGCTGAAGCAGTGGTGTAGACAGAAGAGTTGCTGGGTTTAATTGTCAGCAACCTTGACAGACGTACGGCGAGCTGCATAGGGTTACAAGTCCAGAACTTCAGCCAGTGACGAACAAATAAAGTAGAGGACCAAAAGACTCCTCACGCCACCACCCATCTTAGACCGACTATCTCACCAGACCACAGCTATGAGGATAAAGAAAGGGACTTAGCGGCGAATAAGATCCACTCAGAAACCGGAAGTTTTGGAACGCAGAGTGCGAAACAGGAAACCGCTCGGCCAAGCTACAGTTTCGCCTCACTCGGAAGCAGGGAGAGACACGGAATCCCCCTGAACCTCACCAGCATCATCCTACTAAGGCATTTAACACAACTGCTCTAATAAGAGCAATCTATAAGAGCACCCTCATACCCGTTAAAAACCCCATATCACCCATTACACAGACGCACCGTGCTATCATTCAACCATCCATATTGCCCAAACTTAAGACACCTAGTACACTTTAAGTACACACCATATTTGCTATCATAATATATTTAGAGAATATCTCATATCCTCCTACCCATGCCCTAAGCTTTAAACCCTAGCTAATACACCTATAATTATCCCTTAAGACCAGATACACTGCCTAGTCCCTAGGACAACAACATCTTTAGCCTAAATTATAGAGTATAACCCCCAACACCATATAATTCTCAGAGCTATAAACTAAAGTGATTATGCTCTTACCCTAATAACAAGGCTATAAACACAGAGCTATAAACTCTACCACTAACACCCTATAATTCCCAGAGCTAAAAACTAGCGCTTTCAGCAATTAGCGGTAAACAAAACCACGCACAATATACACTGCAACAGAGCTATAGACATAAAGCAAAAGAGGTATAGCATTTAAAACTGCAAAAAAAGCTATAATCATCTGCTAAACTCACTACCACTTAAGTATATTGTCTGTACCGCTTCAATTGCAATTCTCCACCCCCCCCCCCTCCTTTTCTCCTTCTCCTACACCCCTCTTCTCTCCACTCTAGGCACCCCAGGTGGCGCTACAGCAGAAACAGCGACAAAAAAACTACATCCATGGGAATTGGAACGCCCGAAGCATCCGTAACGGCAGCAACAACCACCAGAACACACAAATGCAAGCGCAGACGTCCAAGGTAAACCCCCTAAAAAGGGTCTCCGCCACTTTGTGGAGTATCTAACAATCTTCCTCTACCGGATTCAACCCAAACATTACTTGAATGCACCTCGGACAATAAATATAATGCCTTCTGTCCTATAAGCAGGACCTGTAAAGACACAAGAGACATTTTGTACCACTGCAGGAAGCTTTCTTGCCTACACATAACTGTCTGTAAAGTGTGCCTGTGGCCTATATAGAAGCAGCAGTCAGATACTACATGGCTCCCATCCTACCTTTCGCATGCTGTGCTTCCCACCCAATGCACAGAAGCCTCAATATTACATTCCAGGGGGTAAATGTATTAACCTCCGGTTTTTTAAACCCCCGCGAGTTCGGCGCATAAATATAAAGCGGCGCTGCCTTGTAAAGGGAAGTTTCACTTTACAAGGCAGCGCCGCTTCATATTTAAGCGCCGAAGACGCCGAACTCGCGGGGGTTGAAAAAAACGGAGGTTAATACATTTACCCCCAGATCTCAGATAAAGTCTTGCATGTTTACCTTCATGCCCTGCAAGACTTCCCCAACCCTGACAAAGAGCAGCAGCAGGACCCAGGGCAAAGCTCACCGCTATAGTTATGTTCTGCTTGATGGTTCTCAGGGGGTTGCTGGAGCCTGGAATCCCACCAAGTCAAAAATAATTCAGTAAATGGCCAGCAGACAATCCCTCCCCTCTATATGGACTGTGACTTGCACAGTCAGCTACCATGTTTCAGCTCCCTTAACCTATCAGAGACAGAGTTACTTGGCAAACAAATATACATTTAGCTAGACATCCAACAAGCCTTGAAAGAAACAAGATGAGATCTATAATCTGCCTATGAGCTGGCTAATATCAGACCTGAGAAAAAACAAGCCCGCGCTCGGTATATCCCATATTATATATGGTACCAGCTGCTTGGCAATAAGCCTGCGCTCGGTATATCCCATATTGTATGTGGTACCAGCTGCGTGGCAATATAAATGCCCATATATGTATACAAAACATAAAAACAGTTGTCAGCGCTAATATCAGACTTCAAAAGGGACGAGGGTTATAGAGAAATTGGCGGGGTTTTGGGTGAATCAGAGGTGGGGTTTATCTTGAGCCGATTTTGCTTGTATGAATGTTGGGCGGCATGGTATGTGCCACCCATATATAGCAAAGGGTTGTCCCCCCACCCCGTGAAGAACTGCCAGGTACCTTATCATACTATGACCTTACGGTGCACCATAGGATCTCTATACATCAAGCTGAATAGAAGTGGGGAGGAGGTCTCAAGGGAGGGAACGCCTTAATACTTTGAAAAAGAGGGATTGTAAAACCTGTACTTCCCATGTAAGTACTATTGATTTTTACTGCTAAACATTTTCTTTTTAAAAAGCTGACTTTTCATGATTCTGTAAATATTGTAAAACACAAAATAATAGTTGGAAAGAAAAGGTATGAAAAAACTGAAATATAGGTGCACAAAATTGATTGTTAAACTTTAAAATGATACTTTGTGGAATATAAAAATGGCCATGCTCCCGCTACTGCTCTAGTAAGACATGAAAAACAGGATGCCAGGAATTAATTAGTGGGACTGCCAGGGGCAACTATAGAATTGACAGAAACCATGCAAGGACAAAAACATCAATAGATCCTTCATTTTCCTAATCTGCCGCTCACTTAAAATGCAGCTTGTGTTAAAATGCAGCTTGTTTTGCAGAAGCTGCCTTCAAATTATTTATTGCGACATTTTTCATAATACTGCTTATAGTCCATGTATTTTCAGTAAACAATAGCATCTTATGGCTGCCCTCCCTCTCTCATGACACGCATTGGAAACATAAAGGAGAGCATTGTGTCTGCCTTATGATATTCCCTATCCTGTTCGCTGCTGACATACAGATTCTGTGCAAGGTCATTCGTCACAAAGAGTTAACCTTATCGCACAATTAAGCACTTGTATGCAACAGTTTTGTTCCCAGATAATACAAGGCATCTGAAATATAATTGAGAATCTATTTTTTATACTATGACCTCCATTTTTATGTATATCATCTGTTTTTATCCTATTCGGCTTGTGGCTGGTTGATAATTGCAGCAAAAACAGCATAAACGTGTTATTGCATTAAAATGTTATGTTAAGTATCTTAAAAACAAAGTAATATAGAAGAAGACAAAATTATATCACTCATATTGTGGCAGCACAGTTGTTAGCACTTCTGCCGCACAGCGCTGGGGTCATGAGTTTGATTCCTGACCATGGCCTTATCTGTGTGGAGTTTGTATGTTCTCCATGTGTTTCCTCCAGGTGCTCCAGTTTCCTCCCACACTCAAAAAATATTCTAGTAGGTCAATTGGCTGCTATCAAATTGACCCTAGTGTGTGTTAGGAAATTTCGATTGTAAGCTCCATTGAGGCAGGGACTGATGTGAATGAGTTCTCTGTACAGTGCTGTGGAATTAGTGGCGCTATATAAATAAAATAATGATGATGATTTACAAAATAATGCTGAATGCAAGCACTTTGTTTACATAAAATAAGCAGGTTATTTTATCCCATGTCTGTGCAGCTTTATTTCATGTATGTATGCCCACAATTATATCTCCAAACATTTCCACCTGCGGGACAGTTTGATTGGCTGCAGGAATATGGTCATGTTCATGTGGATCGTGGAAGACGTTTCATTGAGGCGATCCTAGTGCTCCTGAAGTGCTGGGTGGTCCTTCCCTAAAAATACCCCTACAACACTTCAGTCACCTGTCAATGGCACACGCTTTCAGCCATGAGTGAGACATACAACAGTCCTGGCAGTGGGGACAAAAGTCCTAAATGTAGGGACTATCCTCTCCAATAAGTATTGTTCTACCTAAATCAGGACAATAAAAAGGTATGAAACATAGTGCAACATAGTAACAATTTATTTACTATTTCCAGAATTTTAGTATTAAAAAAGCTAAATTTAGATAGAGATTATGTAAAAGATGCTGTCAGTGCTTCAAAGGCATGGAAGTTGTCTTGTGATCTAGTCCCTAGTGTTCATTACTTTGGATGGCATTCAAGTGCACCTGTTACATTCACACAGTAGAGGCAGCAATTGTGTGGGCTTGTCAACCTTTCTATTCACTAGGAGCCAGTGACATCATGGAGACATGAGTCAGAAAGTGAGGTCACTAATTCATAGTGCAATGATAGGCTGCATTTTCATGATTAAATGAGCATATACGAGGGGGTACCCAAAAGAAACCAGAATCAATTTATAAAAAAATTGTGTATGTATTTGTACATTTTAAAACTTTTCTTCACCTGCAAAGTACTCTCCACTTGAATCAATGCATTTGCCCAAACGTTTTTCCATTGCTCAAAACATTTTTTAAACTCATCGTCGTTGATGCCGTTTAGTACTTTTGCCTTTTTTGTTTCACCTCTTCAATATCAGCAAAACGTTTTCCTTTATGGCATTTTTCATTTGAAGAAATAAAAAAAAGGTCGCAGAGGGCAAGATCGGGTGACTACGGTGGGTGAAATAAAGGAATCATGTTGTTTTAGGCTAATAATTGCTTAACACACATCGCTGTGTGGGCAGGTGCGTTAGTCTCTCTGGTTAACGGCAAACACTCGGAGCACGAATTTTGCTGCAACTCATTTCATGCCCAAGTCCTCGTGAAATCCCAGTCCACTCCACATTCATCGATGGTCCGACGGCGATCTTCCAGAATGGCTTGACGAATTTTTATAACATTTTCCCCTGTTCAGGCGGTCTATTTTCCCCTGTTCAGAACGAGCTTTATTGTCAATTGACATTTCACCTCGTTTGAAACTGGAGAGCCATTCAGAAACTTGTGTTTTACTCATGACAGCTTCCATGTATGCTGTTTGTAGCATAACAACCATTTCTGCTGCATTTTTTTACAGCAGCACGTTGTTCGTGTGAATCAGCCATCACAAAAAATAGGCAAAAGATTGAATAACTCGTTGACAAAAAAAATCACTGGAGTCAAACGCTACCTTCCTCCCGCAATGTCGGCAGACATACTGGCTTAGAATTGTTCTGCAAACATTCACCTAGCAGCGGAAGCCCATACTACACGTTCCCCGCCTTCTAGAACATGATTCTGGTTACTATTGGGTACCCCCTCGTATGTCTCCATTATAAGTACAAGGGGTCCCGTTGTCCCGAGTACAAGGGGTGTGGTTGTGCAAATTGTGTCCCCACTGCTTAATGCCATGATTTGCGGCATAATAAACCAACCAGGATGATGCTATTTGCTGCGAATGGCATCATTATGCCCCCCCCCCCCCCCCCCCCCGACACACACACTTCACCAGGCAAGTGGGCAGGATGCTGGAGGCTACAATGCTCTCCCGGGAAACTGGGAGAACTACCAAATCTTGAGTCTCTCGACATCCCGAGAGAGTAGGCAACTATGACAAAACAGGTATATACACTGTAACAACTTAATTTTATCATTCCATTTCCCATCAAAGAATGTCCATTCTGTTACATGGCCTTTAACATTAAAATTATAGCTAGTTACATTCACTTGAGAAAGCACTTTGTTATATTCACATAAGTGCAAGATTTCCTATATATTGAGAGAATTGTCTACTTGGTTTTGCAATATCCCTTAAGTGTAGGCACACACAGGCAATTTTCCTGTGTCTGTGGTCTGTTGTTCTGTGGTGTCTTCCACTGTGTGAGAATGCAGCTAACATGTATCAAAAATAAGATAATTGAAATCTATGATAAACTGCAATATATTCTACGGAGAATGCAGGGCATATCATTAGCACACAAAGACAGTGAATATTGTATTAATGGTGTATCCTGCATTTGCGGTGAACATTAGTGCATGCTGTACAGTTATATAGCAAGGTAACAAGTTCACAAGGAACTAACACTGAAAAATATTTATGGTGTGAGATGGAACTTTTGGATTTATATGATTATGAATATAAGGTGCAATCATAACACTGTCAAACCTCTTACTTTATGAGTACCCCTATAGGCCTGCCTATGTGTATCTTGTGACTGATTAAAGAATCATATTTACATCAGTTCGAGGACACAAGAAGACAGGCACATAAGGGACCATGCTTTACACTATTAAGAAACTAATTTGACACAATTTTGAATATTAAACCCAAGCAAGTCATTATCGGCCAAAGTCACATTTGTAGGCCTAACATACCCTTGAGAAAGTCTATGAACAGACGAAATGTGTTTGGGACATGCCACTGTCACGTCATTACAGGTAGTACTTGGATACACGTGCGTTCCGCGTTGGAATGCACACATTTCACTGGACACTGCTCCTTCTTGCTGCTCTTACAACTACTGTGTACCCAGTCTGGAATCTTCACAGATAACAGCAAATATTACTGCTGGCTGGCAGCATATGGTCTCTGATTTTCTCCATGTACAAGTTTCTCCCTGCTGTAGACTTATGAGCTAAACACTACGTTCTGGAAAACAGACACTCATGCTTTGTATCCTCATATACGTGCTGATCGCAGCCGGCCTGGACTGTTACTGTTATTGAGTATAATTGCAATAATTGGGACATTTAGGGTTACCATTATCAGGAGCCAATCATTAGGGTACTGGTCTTGTATGATTTTATATATTTTATATGTTTCCATTTATATGGTGATTTTTATGCTCTGGAAACAAGTTGTCTTTTTTATATGCTGATGTTAGTTTATGATTCAAAGTTCGGACGTTTTTAGCCAATATGATTATTTAGCATTGTTTATCCACTTTAGTACTGGATAGATTCTATTCTAATAAATTGATTATTTACTTGGTGCATTCAACTTATCCAAGACTCTAGTTCCATTTAACCTATGGTATATATTTAAGTAACAAATTACACATATCATAATCATCATCATCATCAACATTTATTTATATAGCGCCACTAATTCCGCAGCGCTGTACAGAGAACTCACTAACATCAGTCCCTGCCCCATTGGGGCTTACAGTCTAAATTCCCTAACACACACACACACAGACAGAGACCAAGACAGACACACAGACTAGGGTCAATGTGTTAGCAGCCAATTAACCTACCAGTATGTTTTTGGAGTGAGGGAGGAAACCGGAGCACCCGGAGGAAACCCACGCAAACACGGGGAGAACATAAAAACTCCTCACAGAGTGACCATGGTCGGGAATTGAACTCATGTTCCCAGTGCTGTAAAGCAGAAGTGCTAACCACTACGCCACTGTGCTGCCCATAATCATCTCAGAAATACCGATTTTTAATACGTTCCCTACTCCCCCCTACGCCATCCTGATATGATCATTGTGAGCACAAGAATTCTCTGATTTGCTCTTGACACATGCATTAACTACATATCCCTGTACTCATACACTTCTGAAGTCGGTGAGCGCTTCACTTCTGTGAATACATTTGTAGACCTTACTTATTGTATCTGGAGTATGAACGCACAACTTCACTACACCGACGTCCTCCATTTGTTTGCGGTTTTTTTCTTTGAATTAGCTGCGCTCACAGCATCACATATCATTTCTGGCAACCCAATCATGGCTAGAACTGGTAAAGAAATAACTAGACGGGCGTGGCCTGGCAGCCAAAATGGACGGTCACACTTCCTAACGTCTCCTGCCAAAACAAGAAGGAAAGCGCTTAAATTTTGTCTCTGACAAAGCTAATCTAACCAAAAGCCGCTCATCCGGTCTTGGGACACCAAGGGCTTCTGCCCGACACCTTTATCGGGACACCACACTAGTCCCGCTGCCCGCACTTAACTCACCGCTGCTTTTGGCGCGAACCGCGCAACTCTCATTGACCCTGCAGCTCGCAATGGCGGTGCGGCTGTAACGGCTGACGGAACACACACACAGTGCCAGCAACGTTTCCCCTTTGATACACCAGCTGGGGCTGGAATACAGTAGTGCTCGCTAAGTGCTCTTATCCCCCAGTCGCTGAACTACACCGTCCTTATATCCTAATATATTTTCAACTGTATTATTAATAACAGTTACATGCTGGTGTGCTAAGTATTGCTGCTACATCTCAGCAGTCAGAATTCCGATGTAAACCCTCATCTGGTCTCGGAGCCTGAGGGGTCAACTGCTGCCCCATTGTGTCGTTTCTGTGCCACTACACCTGTAACATAAAATCAACCTCCCCATTGGAGACTACAGTTTCTACGTGCACCCAAATATATTGACTGTCCTTGTGAGATCTAATCCTGACGGATGTGGTGACCAGTCGTATCCTCTGAGTGCCCTCTTGGAGTCAAACCCCATACGAGCAAAACGCTCTCTACCATTATTATTGCCCGTGACCGGTTGATTATTATTCGAAACCAGCCTTTCAAGTGCCTTGATTCGTCTGTACATCATTACACCCACGGCTAGTATGTGAACTTTACTATGCTGCCCGACCCCGGGTAGGACCCCTCTCAACTGAACCGAGTTCGGTGTGCACCCTCCTTTCCCTCTCCCTCTCTTTACCTGACCTTGGCCTTGTTATCCCATCCAACGGCCAGATCGGCTCGCCTGAGGACACCATGGCTTCCAAACCAAAGAAAGTGACAGCAGGAACCTCTGCAAATTTCTTTGGATCAAAAGCGAAGCCCCCCTCTCCACAAGCTGATCGCCAGGGGGCGTCGGGATCTTCATCGTCTGAAGTTGAACTTGACCCTCAGATTCAAGCGGTAATGACCAGTCTCTTGGAGGGGGTGAAAACTATTTTTTTATCAGGAAATGACAAAAGTGGTCAGCGAGCTCAGAACAGAGTTGAACGCGCTGGGAAACAGGACAGACGCCCTAGAATCAAAAACTGACGACATTTGCCGATCCAACTCTGCAACTGATAAGGAACTCTCCCGCCTCCGTGACGAAGTTGAAATCTTGAAAGAGAAGCAAGAGGATTCTGAGAACCGATCTCGCCGTAATAATGTCCGCATCAGAAATGTGCCTGAGGAAATCGGTAACGCAGACCTTCAAGCCTTCCTCATGGCCCTCTTTCTTCACCTCCTCCCGGACATCTCTGAGACTGACTGTCTTTTGGATCAGGCTCACCGTGCCCTGAGAGCCAAACCCCCAAACAGCCAACCTCCTCGGGATATCATTGTCCGTCTACATTATTTCCGGACCAGAGATCGTATTCTTTCTGCTACCAGGGACCGACCAGTAATTACATTTCGGGACATGGACATCCAGCTATTCCAGGACTTGGCTCCTTCCACGATACAAAAGCGGAGGGATCTTCAGCCAGTCACTAGGATTCTTCGACAACACAACCTCCGCTACCGCTGGTGCTTCCCTTTCCAGCTTCAAGTATTTGCTGACAACTCCTCCCACTTTGTCAAATCGCTGGAACAGGGTCAGAGCCTCTTGGATAAGCTGGGCATTCTTCCCGAGCCGTCAGCCCCTCAGGCTACTCCTTCCCAGACCCAACGCCCGGCGCTTCCTCAGCCTGATTGGTCCCGGTCTTCGAGACGACGTCCGCGGGATGCAGATCCTCCCTGATGTGTTTATCGTTGCACTAATGGTCCTATCTGTGTCTGTTTTTGTTTTCTTCCTGTTTTAACTCTCCCTTGTTTTTAGGGGGACTTTCATCGTCAGTTGGTAGCGGTTACTACCCTACACTCTCAAGTAGTTTACATAATATGTTTTATTGCTTTTTGTTTTAGTGGTTGCTCTTTTTCTTGTTTCTACCAATAGTTCTATTGCTGGCCTCCAGACCCCTCATGCTTCTTCTCATTATGTAATATTATGGCTGTTTGTAATGTGGCCTTTTCCCTGCTGTTGGAAGAGGGAGCAGCTTGCCTTTCCCGTGTCCCTTCCTCCTCCCTCTCCCCTCTTTCCTACCCTCCCTTCCCTCCCCCCCCTCCACTTCCCTACCCCCCCCCCCTTTTTTTTTTTTTTTTCTTCCTTAAACTGTTATAAATATTTACTGTACAAGTTTTATTTACCTTGCACACCGTTCCATGGTTTGATTTTGAATTTTTCAATTAATGTACTCTATTTGTGGGTCTCCCGAGGCTCTGGCGGCTGTCGATGCCGTGCGAGCCTAAGGACCACCCCCCCGTGCACCCTTTGACATTGTTAATTTTACTGCGCTCTAGCTTATAATAATGTCTTTGAATCCGCTTAGGATTCCTTTTACTCAGGGTTTTCGTCCAATTGGGCTTCTTCTTTTTCTATTTCTTTTCTCTTCTTCTTGTGACTTTGATCCACTCTCTAATTGGCTCTTCAAACTTCTGTTCCACCCACAAACTAACAGGTTTTGTTCCCTATCTAACTGTTTAGACCTATTTCCAGACTTTGGCTCCTTGCGACTGCCATGGCTTTGAAGATTTTTTCCGTCAACGTGAATGGCCTCAACTCTCCTCATAAACGTACGATTCTCTTGGGTGCCTGTAGGAGAGAAAACGCAGACATTGTTCTTCTTCAGGAGACTCATCTCACAGGTGTCCATACTCGGCTCCAGGGTAAGCAATTTTCCCAGACCTTCTTTGCCTCTGCAGACTGCAAGAAACGGGGCGTTGCTGTTTTAATCCATAGTAAAGTCCCCTTTCTTCACTCCAAGACCCATGCTGACCCAGAAGGCCGCTTTCTTTTGGTGAGCGGCACTCTCCGGTCTACTCCCGTCACTCTGGTCTCAGTTTATGCCCCGAATCAGAGGCAAAAGCCTTTCTTTACAAAGCTCTTTAAGAAAATTGAGCGGTTGGCGCAGGGCCATGTTATCATGGGAGGTGACTTTAACGTTACTCTCGACCCGGCTCTCGATAGGTCTCCCCCCTCCTCTCCTCGGCGGGGTATTTCCTCCTCCTCTGAATCCGCCACCTTGTCCACACTCCTTATACACCATCATTTATATGACTCCTGGAGACTATGTAACTCAGACGCCAAGGATTATACTCACTTCTCAGCCCCACATCAACTATACACGCGCATAGATATGTTACACATCTCACACTCACTCACTCATCATGTGACGCGGGCTGACATTACCCCCCTCTCTTGGACAGACCATTCGGGTGTTTCCCTCGTACTAGATCTCCTCAAACCGCCCCCCCAGCGCAGTAGATGGCGCCTAGACGACGCACTTTTACTTAATAGATCTATCTGCCTAGACATTAAGACCTCCATTACTAGTTACTTTCAGGAAAATTCAACCCCTGATGTTGCCCCCGGAATTGTTTGGGAGGCTCACAAGGCTACCATCCGAGGCCAATTAATTAGTCAATCAGCTGCAGCTAGAAAGAAAGCAGCTGAGGAAATCTTATCCCTGGAAAGTGGGTTAGCTTCACTCCTTACTCAGCATCAAACTCACCACGACCCAACCCTACTTCCCAAAATTGCGTCACTGAAGGGCCAACTAAATACCCTCCTCTCCCGTAGAGCAGCTGTCACGATGCAGAAGCTCCAACAGCGGTATTATGATAAGGCGGATAAAGCTGATTCCGTATTAGCTAGAAAGCTCCGGAAAAAAATAGCCTTGCAACATATTGATAAAATTCGACAGTCTCCTTCTGGAGATGTAACTTATGACCCAACAGGGATAGTTAGAGAATTCAGGGACTTCTATTCCTCCCTCTATAACCTCGATGCTCCCTCCCCTCGTCGGGACCCCCAGCCTCCCACCCTGTCCGATTACCTTTTATCTACACCCATCCCCAAAATTACTACCACACAACAATCTGTCTTGAATGAAGACATTACTCTATCGGAGGTATTGGCAGCAGTTAAGTCCCTGAAATCCTCCTCAGCTCCCGGCCCGGACGGTCTCACCCCCCAGTACTATAAAAAGTTTGCCTCGGTCCTCGGTCCTCACCTGACAAAATTTTTCAATGAAGTGCTAGGGGGGGCTCCCTTCGACTCCGCCACCACCAGGGCTAATATAATTGTAATTCCCAAACCGGGAAAAGACCCCTCTCTCTGCGCTAGTTACAGGCCCATCTCGTTACTAAATGTTGACCTAAAATTATTTGCAAAAATCTTGGCCTCTAGGTTGAATCCACTCCTTCCAGCCCTCTTCCATCCTGACCAGGTGGGCTTTATTCCAGGGCGCCAAGCCCCCGATAATACCAGAAGGATTATTGATCTAATCCACACGATAAACAATGATAATCTATCCTCTCTCGTCATGGCGCTCGACGCCGAAAAGGCGTTCGATCGCATCTCCTGGTCATTTATGGAGGGTGTGCTTCGAGCAGTGGGATTCACAGACAAATTCCTGACAGGTATTTTGGCCCTCTACCGATCTCCGTCAGCTACTGTTTCCGCTAATGGTCTGACCTCGATGCCCTTTTTGATCACGAACGGCACTCGTCAAGGATGCCCCCTCTCCCCACTGATATTTGCTCTAGTCATCGAGCCATTGGCCGCCAGAATTCGTAACAATCATGAGATATCTGGCATACAGGTGGGCCCCTCTACCCATAAGATTGCCCTATATGCAGATGATGTTTTGCTCACTATCACTAATCCCAAAACGTCGGTACCCCCCCTCCTAGAGGAACTAGATCTCTATGGCTATTTCTCGGGCTACAAGATCAATCCAGATAAGACGGAGGTTCTAGACTTTAATATATCAGCTACAGACAAGTTATTATTAGAACGCTCCTTCCCTTTTCACTGGGGTCGCCGCAAAATTAAATACTTGGGTGTTTCCATCACAAAGCACTATTGACATCTATTTCAAGCCAATTTTCCTCACCTACTCGATCAAATCAAAATAGACCTTACATCGTGGTCACAGCTCTATATCTCCTGGCTTGGACGCATTAATGCCGTCAAAATGAATATCCTCCCTAGGCTGCTCTACTTCTTTCAGTCTCTCCCCATCCGCATACCACCATATGTTTTTAAATTCCTACAATTCCATGTCTCCAGATTTGTCTGGTCGGGCAGACGACCCCGGGTCCGACTTAAAGTTCTTCAGAGGTCCCCGCGGGGGGAAGGTCTAGGGATTCCTGATTTTCAAAGATACTACCTCTCCGCCCAACTTGCTCAGTGTGTCCTATGGTCTGGTCGGACGGAAGCCAGAGTTTGGTCTAAAATTGAGGCAGAGGGTCTGGGACTGCTTTCCTTATCCTCTCTCCTATGGGTCTCGAGGCCTCGTCGCCCCAAACGTCTGTTATCTCACCCAATAGTCTCACACACATTATCCATCTGGGACTCATCATCCCAAAAATTTGCCTTATCTCCCCATCCCTCTCCGGTTGTTCCGCTATTCAACTCTCCGGAATTTCCTCCCAGACTACATCATAACTCATTCCAGCCATGGTATTCGCGGGGAGTCATCTACCTCAATCATTTATCCACCTCAGTAACTTTTCCTCAGTTTTCTGAAATTCAATCACAGATCCACATTCCCTCAAAGCACTTTTATCAGTTCTTGCAACTTCGCCATTTCCATAGTGTTGCTAAAGATCGCCTGCTTGCCCGACCTCTCTCCACCTTCGAAGCCCTCTGTCTACGCCAATCTTCAACCAAAGGTCTGATATCAATGCTTTACCACGAACTTGCTTCCCCTTCTTCTTCTCTTAGACCCCCCCATGAACTAACCTGGGAACGGGACCTTGGAGAAGAGCTACTGGAAGAGGAATGGTCTGAAATTTACGAGAACGCCACTTCTAGTTCCATCTGCGTAAGAATTAAAGAGAATCTTTATAAGATGCTTTATCGGTGGTACTATGTGCCCTCGCGTCTTTGCAAAATCCAACCTGATTCATCTGATCGGTGCTGGTGAGGGTGCTCCCATGAAGGCACATTTCTCCACATATGGTGGTCGTGCCCAAAATTGACAGGCTTCTGGACCCAGATAAGAGGCCTGATTAATTCAATTCTCCTGGTGGATATTCCCCTGGAGCCAAAAATTTTTCTTCTCCCTATGGGGGCTCCCTCGGCATCCCGACATGAGAACAAATTGATTAGACATATTGTTTCGGCAGCTACCTGCCAAATAGCGGCAGACTGGCGTTCGCAATCCCCTCCTTCCATGCAGTCCATAATCAACAGAATTTGGCAGATTGAACGGATGGAATACATGACCAGTATTATCCGAAACTCCTCCGGAGCCTTCTCCAGGGTTTGGGACCCATGGTTATCCTTCTTCCAGGCATGCCCACCCTTTATTTAACTCCGCTTCAAAACCTCATTCTTCTTCTTGGATCTTTTTCCAACTAACAATGGATCTAGTCACTCACTCCTTCCCTTCTCTCCTCTTCTCTTTCATTTCTCTCTCCTTTCCTCCTCTATGTATTCTCTCTCTTTCTTCCTCTTTCTATAAAACCTTAGGTCATCTGTCATTAATAAAATTGTTAGACTGGTTGACTTAGTATCCTCTTATGTTTCATGCCGATGGCTGATATGGTTTCCTCCTGTATACTTATGCTATCAGTATGCACTTTGTCATTTGTCCTATGCTGTTCTCATGACCTTGCAAAAATAAAACGTTTAAAAAAAAAAAAGAAATAACTAGACATGGCAAAGAGCAGCACAGATTGGATACAAATAACCAACTGTATAGACCCACATTGTAACAAATGTGCTATAGTAATTGGATTACAGCTGTCATTTTTCTAGCATAGTTCATAAAATTAAAATGAATATTTGATTGCTTGCTATGGGATACTGCACATTAGTTCACACTTGAACCATACTATAAAATAATCCTCCATGCAAACGCAGGATTTTTAAGGGGGGTTTTTTTTTCCCCCCTCAAAAAAATATAAAGAGAGACCGAGCTGCTGCGCATGTGGCCACGCATGCGCAGCAGCTCCATTTTGGCGATGCTGTACTGTACAGCAGCCGTGGCGCTGTCAAAGAAGTGTCCGCGGCAGTGCTGTATTGTAGTACAATACAATACAGCACCACCGCGGACGCTTGTGTGACAGCGCTGCGGCTGCTGTACAGTACAGGGCAATGTTTAGTGCCCGTTCATTTGCAGAGGGGAGGGGTTTCTGGAGAACCAGAAACCCCCCCTGCGTGCGCCCCTGAAGGGTTTAAGTGGAACTGTCAGCAAAATATTACTAGGTTAATTGACTTCTGATGAAATTAACTCTAGTGTATGTGCCGGTGTAGTAGGAAAAATATTGATTGTCAGCTACACTGAGACAGGGATGAAAATGAATAAATATTCTCTGTAAACTGTAACACGTAGGAGTTGTATAAATAACTGTTAACAAATTGATGCATAACATTTTCAAAATATTTATGAAAAAGTTAAATTTAACTGAATAATTACGTTCAAAAACATAATACATGTTCATTTTGAAACAATCTTTTTACCTTCAGTTTTGTGATCACTTTACCCCACGGCCCTATTTTTTTTATTATTTTTTTCAAAAGAAGTACTATATCCTGCAAATTGAGATCATGGCTAAACGTCTGTATGAACCTAGCATGACTTGTCTTTTAAAGAGTCATGCATTCAAGTGAAAGTGTCCATATTATTGTATGTGCAATTATGGGCCATATAGTGTTCTGCAGCCCTGCAGAATGATATTGTAATTTACATCCTGCCGTGTAACTGGATGTTATTTCACACTTTACACAAGCAGAACATTCTGATTGGCTCTCACCCCCCACCTGCCTTCTGAAAGGTTTTAATTAAATGTTCTTTATATTCCGTGTGTGAAGCTCAAATTACATTTAAATTAATACATATACATTTTGTCTTTCAAGATAGACAGGTTTAGTGCAGCCTATGTTTATAGTAAATTAGTAGGTCAAGAGAGTGACTTTTACATTAGAAGCCAGTGCCTCACCTACAGGAAAAGAAAACAACATTTAGACACAATTCTGCAATCTACAGTTTATAAACTAAATAAATCCTAATCCTTATAACTGGTTTACATGCATTTTAGAAATGAATAAAATGCTAAATATTGTAGATAACAAACACACACAGACTCAATTTGTTAGCAGCCAAATAACCTACCAGTATGCTTTTTTAGAGTGTCTGAGGAAACCGGAGCACCTGGAGGAAACCCAGGCAAACACAGGGAGAACATACAAACTCCTCACAGATAAGGCCATGGTCGGGAATTGAACTCATGACCCCAGTGCTGTGAGGCAGAAGTGCTAACCACTAAGCCACCCAGCTGCCCTGAACTGAACTGAACTGAACTGAACTAAACTGAAATGGTTTTTACAAGATTATTGATCTTTTTATACAATTGGAAAGCTATTAGTAGATAGTTATTATATTCACTATTTATGTGTATGGGATAATATATATATATATATATATATATATATATATATATATATATATATATATATATCTTTATAATAATGTTAAAGATATATATATATATATGTTTAGTATTATGTGCAAATTTTTGGGCATATGTCCATTTATGTTGTTTAAAGATGTCATCTGATTGTAGGTAGGGAGTGGAATATGTATGCTTTTTATGTGTCATATGAGTGTCTATGTGTATATTTGGAACTGTTCCTGGATACATTTATTAAGTACACCTTGAAAAAGACTCCAGTGGATGGGTCGAAATGCGTCGGCGATAATACTGGCATTGGGAGCAAGAAACACTGCCGCAGATGAACTTAGTTATTCAGTGAGAAAATCCTGGGTTGTTCCATCTTTTACACTGAATTCCGCGTGAGGCTCTGGTAGGAGTATAATTGCTTCTCTATTTAAGGATTGTAAATATCACAATGAAATGTAGAGCAGTCTCATACACATGAAGTTCCGCTTTAAACTGTATTTTGAATAAAATGTTGAAGTTTTTAAGAAAGTATCACCCAAGATATTTCTTATATGTTTTTTACATGCATTGAACCCTGAATTACATATCGGGACTGTACCAGGAGTTTTCTACAGTTTTCTAAATATAAGCGCCTTTTTAAAGGGGGCCTGTTCCCTTGTCTTATTGATCTCACGTGGTGGTAACAATATCAACTAGTATCCACTTATAGAAAATAGGTCTTTTATGTATCTATTGGGTTTCCTAAGTCTATTGAAATTATTATACTATTTCATACTCTCTCTTTTCTTCCCCATGATACACAGAATGACCATATTGCTGATGAACTGTGAGAGATTCTCTGTTTGAAAAGAAGATTAAAGACTATCTTCTAAACGGATTATCGATTGTGAGAAATTTTCTGTTGAAAAAAATCAGAGACTATATTTAAAAGGATTTTTAGTTGATAAAGATCTACCTCAGAGGATTCTGATCACATTTGAATGAACCATCTTTATATGTGTTTTTGTCTTTGCGCCTGTGGTTGACACAATACCTTTTATTTTTCATAACTCATTTTGGTGTCCAGTATTCAAATCAGAGCCCATTATAGCGTCAACTACATAATACATAGCCCAATTTGCTTGCAAATATACAGTGCACTTTGCAATTAATCCACTTTAAGTAAGTGCTCCTAGGGAGTTGCAGGTTATGTGTATATGTAACGTGCACATGGAAAAAAGTTTCTGTTGAAACTACTTGCAGTTTGTGTACTTTTATTGCATGTTATGAGTGAGTCAATGTTTGGTGCAAAGGTCTGTGTGTCTCAGAGCAGCAGCCTATTAAACACACACTTGTGCTTTAAGGCTTCCCTGTGAAGTGTTATTGTACAGCAATGTCTCTACCTGCTCCTGCAGGCGTAGTCCATTTTTATACTGGCAGTATGCTTGAGTAAAGAAGAAAACAATATTTTGTGAGGACTCTCAGTGTGTCCATCACTACTCAGTCTGTAGTGAATTCTAATAAGCAAGGTTGTAGTGGAATCACAATGTAGCACAGTTGTCGACTTTGTGACTCTTTCCTCCGTGAGGACAGGTCACGTAACAGGAGTAGGAGGGGGCATGGTGATGTCTTTGTGTCACCATAGCCACGCCCCCACTATAAAATGCCTAAATTAAGAGTATTGAAGAGCAGGACGGGGCTTAATGATTTGATTAAGCCCTGCCCCCCGATATTCAATGCCGTGAATTTCGGCATTTTTTTAGGATCCGGGAGGCCGCCTACTCTTCCGGGAGTCTGGGAGGACTCCCCGAAATTTCGGGAGAGTAGGCAAGTATGCAATGTAGTCTTAATCTGACCTCCAACCGCATTGTCATGTGGTGGTACATCATCACCATTTATTTATTTATATAGCGCTGTACAGAGAATATTTGTCATTTGCATCAGTCCCTGCCCCATTGGAGCTTACAGTCTATATTCCCTAACATACACACACAGACTAGTGTTTATTTTGTGAGCAGCCAATTAACTTACCAGTATGTTTTTGGAATGAGGAAGGAAACCAGAGCACCTGGAGGAAACCTACACAAACACAGGGAGAACATACAAACTTTTCACAGATAAGGCCATGGTCAGGAATGAAGCCCATCACCCCAACTCATATGACAGATAGTCACAGGTCTGCGGCACCCTCATATAGCATAAATGCTTGTAAAACTGATCCATATACATAAATGTATTTTGTGATACCATATGTTGTTTTATATTATTTAATAGGTACATGGGGGATCATTGGAGACCTTCACTTCTGTGACAATGATGCAATTTAATATGTGTGAACAGAGCAGATTCTGGGATCTCCAGAACGTCCTGCCCTTCGGGGCTTCACAGCTTATGTGTCGCTACATAAAGGGGCATGTTGCCAGCTCCGAAAAAATATAAATTTTCCATTTAAGGTTAAGCTGGAGTGTTTCACCGGCCATGTGTGAATAAATGTTACACATGCAAGTTAAAGAGTAATTGCATATGTGGCCATGTACCCCTATACCCCAAAGCACCAAAAGGATTAAGTGCCGATGCAGCGCATACGCAAAGTGCAGTGTATGATATACAGAACAAATGTTTAAAATAACTTTGAAATATATTTAAATATGTGTTTAATAAATAAAGTTTTTAACTTACCCTGGTGGTCCGGTGGGTACTGGGGCTCCTCCAGCGTGGTAGTGCTGGGGTAGGGATCCTCTCACTTGTGGTCCAGTGGGAGGCTGCACTTCAACTCCAACCTACTTCCACAGAACAGAGGTGCTGAAGAAGCTTCTATTGGTGCCTCCTGGAGGGTGGGGTCATATACAGCAAAGTGCGACACTGGTGCTCAGAGGGTTCCAGCAGCGGCAGGGAGGCAAATGCTGCCCAAGAATCTGGCCACTTTCCCCCTGGAGCTGATTTTGGTGAAGCCCTCTCTTTACCCTGACAGTGCATGGACAGGGGGTAGAATATACCCCCTACAGGGGAGGGCTGGCAAATTTTAGCCCGGGTGGCAAGCCATGACTCGGCAGACTACTTTCAGTGAAAAAAATGTGGCCCAGTTACCCAACCCAACGCAGCCCACAATAGGACCGGCCCGGGGGGCAGATGCCCCCCAGTCCAGCCTGCCCCTGGCTCCCTACCCCTAAGAATAATGTTAACAGGTGTGAAAACAGCCAGATTGATTCATGTGCAAGTTATGAGAATCGATCTCTCTTGGTTAAAAGGGCAGGGGGCTGGATTATCCCTTGCCAACATGTGTGCTTATTGCAAATGGTGAACATTCTTGTATTCCATCTGAGAGATCATCATTACTGCATAGTGATGTGTAGAAGTCCTTGTTAGGATTGCTTATGAGCAATAAACACCATTCTGTTTGCAAGATCCTGCACTATGTCTGTTACCTGCTGTAATCCTGTGATCTGCAGATAAGGGCTAACACACTAATCATTTTCTTTGTGTTACTACCCTGCAGTACTGATCCAAAGTAAGCAGTCAGGAAGAACAATACAGAGTTACCAACAAAGAGGTGCTGCAGCAGAATTAAGCGGTTCCAGGTGCTGGTAATGTCAGATGGCACTCACAATCGGTGAGTGTCTGGTGACCGAGTAACACCATTAGGAGTAACAGTAGATCAGTAACAGTAGGTTATGGACAGTAAGGGAATCCCAAGACGAATTGGTAAAACCGCAGATAAAATGAGAGAGGATATGGTGGAAAGTAAGCCCACCCTGTGACATCAACTTTACAGAGGACCTTCTGCATGTACATTTTTCATAGCGCCTTATGCTTAAAAAAAAAAGGTTCCTTTGTTTTCCTCTCCTCTGACTGTGAGAGAGCATAATATACAGTATAGGAGTTTACATATAGCTCTCGTGGGCAGAGAGAGAATAGGGTAGTTCTTTTTAGCATAGACATAGTGCAAAAAAAAATAACATTTTTTTATACAAACCTAACAGGTCATATTTAAATATTATATATAAAGCTATTATTTGCCAAAAGTGGGGTCAAGTATGATTTTCCAACGCTCAGTCTGTTGACATTTATCGTGTCTACACAAAAATGGTGACAGTGTAAGTGTCAACAGATTCATTCTGTCCACGTTTAAAATTTAGACATGACTGTCACCAGTATTAAACAACAGTTATAATTGAAAGAAAAATGCAAACGCTAAGAAAGCTTAAAAAACTTGTGCTGGGAGCCGCCAGATCTGTCAGCCACCGGCACACAAGGGATAATACATATAAAAAAAATAGCGCACCCCCCCCCACACACACACACAATCAGATTAACAATAGTGTTGCCAGCCTAGTGCTAATACTAACAAAATCAGGAGGAAGAAAAGTGTGGGGTCCCCCCGATTTTACTAGAACCAGCACTAGGCTGTGCCAGCTGGAGCTGGTGGCACTATAGCAGGTGAACCTACCTTGTGGAGTCCCCCTGCCATTATGACAACCAGCCACAATCTGGATTCGCTAGGGAGATGGGGTCTGTCAAAAAAAATGCGACCCCAACCCCCCTAGGTGTACTCAGTGTCATCATCCGAGATCGGGTAGGACCCTTAGACCTGCCTAACTTGGCTCTATCTCCCAGGAGGTGCGGAGTCTAACAACACAAAAGGTTTTCACCATGGACCCCCGCAAAGGGATATGGGCTTGGCTGCTTTCACGCCGCCGGTCGCGGCCCTCCTTGTTGGTGTTTAGATCTAGTGGAGGGATAGAGACGATGATGCACAGAATAGGAGTACCGGTACCATGGAGAACTGAGATCTGTGGAGCACGGGATCTGGATCAGTGGCAGTGACCGAGATCCAGGAAAAGTTTAGTACAGAGTACAGTAGCTTGAGGAAATACCATCTGTGGCTAGAAGTACACTTGAGTCCAGATATGCTAGGAAGCACTGAACTGGATCAGGAAGAGTACAGCGGTTACAGCAGAGAGCCAGATGATTATTATTATTATTATTATTAATTTTTATTTATAGGGCGCCACTAGGTGTCCGCGGTGCCGTACAGGGACAAACAAAATTGCAATATGAGGTGAGACAGCACAGAACAGTAAACAATAATCACAGTAACTCAGTGAGCTCAAGGCACAGCTAGAGGGGTGGGGGAGGGGAGAGGGGAAGGTCTGCCAACAACGGCACCTAGGAGGGAGGGCACGGATGAGAGGGAGACCCCCAGGGGGAAGAGGAGGGAGCGAGAGGGGACGGGGAAGAGGGTCCTCGAGGAGAAGACAGGAGGAGCGGTGAAGACAGGAGGAGAGAAGACCCTGCTCAAAGGAGCGTACCATCTAAGGGGTGGGGTAGACTGACAGAGAGACACAGGGAAGAGAGGGAGAGAAGGAGGAACTGAGGATAAGGATAGGGGAAGGGGAATGAAGGGGAAGAGTCAGAAGAAAAGGTAGGAAGTTAAGTGGGAGACTGGAAAGCTTTAAGAAAAAGGTGGGTTTTTAAACACCGTTTGAAACTGGACAGATTAGGGGAATTTCTGATGGAGGGAGGGAGCTTGTTCCAGTGGAGGGGGGCAGCGCGGGCGAAGTCTTGGATACGCATGTGGGAGGAGATGAAACAGGGGGGAAGCGAGGCGACGGTCATTGGCCGATCAGAGAGGGCGGGATGGAGCATGAATAGAGAGGAGGGAGGAGATGTAGGGTGCTGTGGAGTTGGCGAGGGCCTTGTATGTAAGAGTGAGGAGCTTAAACAGGATTCTGTAGGGTAAGGGGAGCCAGTGAAGGGATTGGTAGAGGGGGGAGACAGAAGAGGAGCGCGGAGAAAGGAAGATAAGCCTAACGGCACCGTTAAGTACGGATCGAAGGGGAGCGAGGTGAGAGTGGGGGAGGCCAGTAAGGAGGAGGTTGCAGTAGTCCAAGCGGGAGATGATCAGAGAGTGAATAAGACATTTAGTGGCATCTTGGGAAAGGAAGGGCCGGATGCAAGCGATGTTACGCAGCTGGAAGAGGCAGGATTTAGCAAGAGAGAGAATGTGGGGGCCAAAGGAGAGGGAGGAGTCGAGGATGACCCCAAGGCAGCGAAGTTGGGGGACAGGGGAGATAGAGGTGTTGTCGACAGTGATAGGTCAGAAGGGGGCGAGGTGCGAGGGGGAGGGAAGACTATGAGTTCAGTTTTGGCGAGGTTAAGTTTGAGGAATCGAGAGGACATGCAGGAGGAGATGGCAGAGAAGAAGGCGGGCACCCTAGAGAGGAGGGAGGGAGAGAGATCAGGAGAGGAGAGGTAAAGTTGAGTGTCGTCAGCGCAGAGATGATAGTTGAGGCCATAGGAGCTGATGAGTTCACCTAGGGAAGAGGTGTATAGAAAGAAGAGTAAGGGTCCCAAAACAAAGCCCTGAGGGACCCCGACTGGAAGGGTGGACGGGGGGGAGAGAGACCCAGAGGTGGTGACGGAGAAGGAACGGTCAGCAAGGTAAGAGGTGAACCAGGACAGGACTGGGCTGGAGAGGCCAAAGGACTGGAGGGTGTGGAGGAGGAGGGGGTGGTCGACGGTGTCGAATGCTGCAGAGAGATCAAGGAGGATGAGAAGGGAGAAGTGGCCCCTGGCTTTAGCCGAGAGGAGATCATTGGTGACTTTAGCCAGGGCAGTTTCAGTGGAGTGAAGGGGGCGGAAACCAGACTGGAGAGGATCAAGGAGGGAGTGTTCAGAAAGGTAGGAGGAGAGACGGCTACAGACGAGCCTTTCGAGAATTTTTTGAGACAAAGGGGAGAAGAGATATGGACCGATAGAGGGAGAAGTGGGGTCAAGATTAGGTTTTTTAAGAATGGGGGAAACGAGAGCATATTTGAAGGAGGAGGGGAAGATGCCGGAGGAGAGGGAGAGATTAAAGAGGTGAGCGAGGTGGTAGCAGGTAGTGGGGGAAAGGGAGCGAAGAAGGTGGGAGGGGATGGGATCCAGGGGACAGGTAGAGGAGGGGAGGATGAAATGAGAGAGTGGACTTCCTCACCCGTGGTAGGGCAGAAGGAGTGGAGGGGAAGGTGGCTAGGGGGGGAGGACGGAAGAGTGGGGGAGGTGGACGAGAGAGTGGAGGAGGAGATTTCAAGTCGGATGGCCTCAATTTTAGAGGAGAAAAAGGAGGCGAAGTCGGAGGCAGTCAGGGAGGAGGGGGTGGGAGGAGGGGGCGGAGCCAGGAGAGTGCTGAAGGTGGCGAAGAGGTGGCAGGGGTTAGAGGATTGGGAAAGGATGAGGGACTTAAAGAAAGATTGTTTAGCGAGTGATAGGGCAGAGCTGTAGGATGAGAGGATGAATTTGAAGTGGAGGAAGTCAGCCAGGGAGCGGGATTTTCTCCAGTGGCGTTCAGCGGTACGGGAGCATTTTTGGAGGAGGCGGGTAAGTTTGGAGTGCCAGGGTTGGGGTTTGGAGCAGCGAGGGTGGACGGAGTGTGCAGGGGCGACCGCATCCAGAGCAGAGGTAAGGGTGAGATTGTAGCGGGAGACCGCCTGGTTGGGGCAGGACAGGGAGGAAAGGAGAGTATCAAGAGAGGAGGACAGAGTGGCCAGGTCAAGGGCATCAATGTTGCGTATGGATCGAGTAGGTTTGGGGAGGGGGAGGGGAGCAGGAGATGAGAGAGAGAAGGAGAGGAGATGGTGATCGGATAGAGGAAAGCGAGAGATGGAGAAGTCAGAGAGATTACATATGTAGGAGAAGACAAGATCAAGGGTGTGGCCAAGGCAGTGGGTAGAGGAGGAAGTCCATTGGGTAAGGCCAAGGGAGGAAGAAAGGGGGAGCAGTTTGCAGGAAGCAGGGTCAGAGGGATTGTCCATGGGGAAGTTAAAGTCGCCGAGGATGATGGAGGGGAGGTCGGAGGAGAGGTGGTGAGGAAGCCAGGCAGCGAAGTTATCAAGGAAGAGGGAGGTGAGGCCAGTGGTGCGGTAGACGACAGTGATGCGGAGATCGATGGGGAAGAAGAGGCGGATGGAGTGGGCTTCAAAGGAGGAGATGGAGAGGGAGGGTTCAGGGGGAATGACACGAAAAGTACAGGAGGAGGATAGGATGAGGCCCACTCCCCCACCTGGGCGGGCACCAGGTCTGGCGGAGTGGGTGAAGGAGAGGCCACCATAGGAGAGGGCAGCGGGGCAGGTGGTGTCAGAGTCGGAGAGCCAGGTTTCAGTAAGGGCAAGAAGGTTAAGGTATTAGTAGACAATACAGTTACTGTTAGACAGTCGCGGCGGCCGTGGGCACCGCCGCGACACTCATTACCGCCCTCTGACGTCCCGGCCGTCGCCATGACGATCGGGGCGTCACTTACGGATCCTGGCTGACCGTTGCCAAGGCAACGGTCGGAAGCTCTGTGCCCTGCGCTGCGTCCCGCAACGGAGGAAGCCGGGCGACCATGCGCAGAAGATAGTATCTTGTACTTTACATTCTGGGGCTTGATTTAACTAGCCTGTGGGCTGATTAATGCCTGATTCATTAATCAGGCAGGGGGCTGTGTGTGATTCAGAGCTAGGTTCTGATTGGTGGCCACTAGTATTTAAGGCAGTGAGGTTTGCAGCCTCACTGCCGGTTATAGTTCTGTATCCAGTCTGCTAGCCTGCTCCCTGCTTGTTCCTGTCTATTGGACCCTGTTATTGCTTACCCGTGTATGACCCTTGGCTTGAATTTGGACCCCGCTTGTGTATCTCGTGACCCTGACCTTTGGCTTGAATACTTACCTCCCTGTCTGCTTGTGACCTCTGACCTCAGCTTATTCCTTGAAACCGTTGTCTGCCGCCGGCCTCTGACCTCTGCTTGGACTCCACTCCGCTGTTTGGGTTCTCCCTAGCCGGTGCACACTTCATGACCCTCTGCCAGCCTGCAGCCCAGTCTGTCCCCACCATCAGGGGCTCCAGTGAATACCTGACTGGTAGAGTAGACTCCGGGTTGTGTTGTGCCGGCTAGCGGGGTTCCTAACAGTTACTGGCGAAAATGTGGTTTATTATTATTTATTATTATTAATATTTATTTATAGGGTGCCACAAAGTGTCCGTAGCGCATACAGAGACAAACAATAGGACAGTACAAGGTAAAACAGCACGGTACAGTTAACAATAAGCACTATAACTCAGGAAGCTCAAAGCACAGCTCAAGAGACAGGCTGAAAGGTTCAGGGTGAGGGATACATAGCACAAGCTGGAAACCTGTGAACAAAGAGCGTGGGCGCGGCTGACAGGTAAGAGCCACTGAGAGGTGCAGGGAAAAGCGAGAGGAGACAGAAGGCAGAAGGTCCAAGAAGGAGGTGGGCTGAGTAGCTGGAGAGCAAAGTTAAAAGTGGTGGAAACAGGAGGAGAGAGGGCCCTGCTCAAAGGAGATTACAATCTTAAGGGTCTTACAATCTAAAAGGTCTTACAATCTAAAGGATCTGCGGCTAAATGTACACTTGGGTCCAGATATGCTTGAGAGCATGGGAGCTGGGTCAGAAGGAGTACAGCATAGCCGGCAAAGGTCCAAGTAATACTTAGTAGATAATACAGGCACTGGCAAGAATGTGGATCTGCAGCTAAATGTACACTTCCAGATATGCTTGGGAGCGCTGGAGCTGGACTAGGAGGAGTACAGCGTTTAGAGCAGAAGTCCAGGAAACATTCACTAGGCAGTACCAGTACTGAAGGAGAATAGGGGTCTGTGCTATATGAACACGTGGGTCCAGATATACTAGGAAACATGGGAGCTGGATCAAGAGGGTGTTATGAGCGTTTTGAAGTATCCAATAACGATTGTCGAATGTCGATTTGTGTTTCCAACGCACAAAGATTTATTCTCAAAAAGTAGCAGTAGATATATCTTAGCGAAATAATAATAAGTACAGCCGTTACTTATCGCAGGCGCTATGGATCCAGTGTACAGTCATTCAATCCTGAAGTCTGGGGACAAGATGTCTGAACACTAGATGAGGAGCTGCTGCTTATATGCAAACAGTGATACAGTAAAACAATGCAAAGGGTGTGGCTTGCTTCTATTGGTCCAGGTTTCAGGAGGGTCCAGGGGGTTGTAGATCATAGACTAGTTTAAGCTCAGGAATCCAAAGGAGGGGGTCATCTCTCCATGGGATGGGCTCTGATCTTCCTGCCAAGAGTTCTCATCATAATAGTCCATAATGCCATAACATTAATAACTTGCGTATGCACCCTGCGATCCCTTCGCAAAGTGAACCGGACAGTGGGAAATGTGAAGGGGATAAGTATGATACCACACATGACTTGATTCCTTCAACGTGTACCATATGTTTTACTGATATGCATATAACTCATAATATTACAAAAAAATACTACTATATTTCGAGAGAAATGACTATGTGTTGCAACTAGCATTAATGTGTACTATTTTACAAGTGTGCGTGTTTGTGCGAATGTATGCAAAAGACTAAATACTGTTGTTGCCACGTGTTGCAGCTGCGTATGCCCTTTCACGCCGTAGCGTGCCCTTTCACTCCGTAGCGTACCGTACGCATCTTTTCAAACAAAGACAACCAAGTTTGCTCGATTTTAATTTAAATGACTTTATCCAATTTGCTGACTTCGACAGCTCCACCCTTTGATAGTATAATAAACTATCACCTAATCACCGTTTCAAGTTATTATTATTATTATTATCGTTTATTTGTAAGGCGCCACAAGGTTTCCGCAGTGCCGTGTTTCAGGGTTATATACCAAGTTCAGGGTTATATACCATTTCTTCACATACCATGATCTCGGTGTCTTGCACCACCCTTTCAGTCTTGTTCTGTGTTTCTCCCAGAAGACTGTTTTCCACACTTCAACACAGTAGGAACACATTTGACACATAAACCAATTGCTAAGATGACACCCAGTATAAGGAGAAGGAGCTTACCTACACTAGCAACCATTTCCTGTACCCACTTCCCCAGACCAGAGAACCATTTCACAGGGTTCAACCATGAGAACCAACCTGCCACCTTTTCCCCGACCTCATATAAGGAAGAATTATGGTTCCTTCGAAATTCCCATTTCAGTTGCAGAATTTCATCCATCTTCCGGTCTATAACCTCCTTAGGGTCATCCGTATTATTGGTGATGTACGTGCAACATTTTACACCGAACTTGGTGGCCAGTGTCACACAGTACCCACCAGTAATAGAGGTGAGATAATTTAGTACCAGTCTATGTTGCACCAACTCCTTCTTGTACGCTTGTAGCTCCCTTCTAGTATACCGGAAAGTGTCATCATACATCTCGGTGATATTATCTATTAATTTAGCTAGGTCTTGGATATATTTAAAGTTTAATGTTCCCCGAGCGGTCCTAGTGAGATCTAGAGCAACCATAACTTGAAACCCAGCGGTTTCACTAATCAGTTTTGTAGCTATGGGCTCCTCACCAGGAATCATATTTCTCTTGCCACGGTGTTCATACTGTGTGTGTATGTATGGTGGTGATGAAGTCTTGTGATTACCAACCATTTCTTCATGAGTAATAGTCATGATTTCAGGAACCAGTTTAGCTAAGAAACACAAGCCCTTGGAACACGGAGTCACCCAGGAATAAGCTTTCCTCCCGCAAACAAAGTACACATCGGGGAGAACATAAGGAACAGTATGTCCATTAATTATATCACACAGAGTTTCAATAAAACTACCCATGCCTAGTGTCTCCATTTGCTCAAGACACGTGTCAGCATGGATGACATTTTTACAATTATCTATAGAGACTTTTCCAATGGATACTTTCTTATGTTTGGTTACACGCCCTAATTTGTGACTTCCGTCAACATTCCTGCTTATTGGTGGCCTCAGTCTCCCTCCAAAATGAACGTGGCGAGCCATTGTCTGATCTGATAGGTCAGCTTCCCAATTCTCCAGACGCTTTGCATGAGAGATATTTAGACACAGCAAAGATCTGTCTACAGAGTATTGTCGAAGCGTTAGACTAGGGGACCTAGTGTTATTGTACCTCCCCTCTATGGGCCTCCCACCCCTCAATTTGAGTATTTCGGAGATGTTTAATGGGAATGGCACTAGTCCTATGTTATGCTGCCCCTGCGGCACATGAGAGCACACCCAGCACTCGGTTTGGTTTAGCACCTTACCCACAGGATGCCCGCCCACATTCAGATTACCGGTGGACTGACATCGCTGTCCAATTGTGCACTGTAGTATGCTACCGGTCTGCTAGCGTCACCATGTTTCTGTGTGAGGACACCTGCTGCACAACCATCAGCTTCCGTACAGTATAGCTCAAAAGGTTTTTCATAATCAGGTATTCCCAATGCAGGTGCTCTAGTCAGACAATCTTTTTTTTTGTACAATATATTTTTATTGAATACAATTGCAGAGTTACAATCGTAAAGAACAAAGGCAATCACACGTGATAACAATCATCAGAGAACATAGAGAACATAACCACGATAGGTACTTTTTCATTTTAGCTTTAACCCGCATGTGATTATCATAGTTATATGTTTGGCCTTTTCATAGGTGACTGCCTCTGTATGGTAAACCTTAGTATTGCTTAAATGTTGTGAAGAAAAAGAAAAGAGAGCAAGAGGGAATAGAAAGGGGGGATGAGAGAGGGAAATTATAAAACAGAGTGGAAAGAAAAATGGGAGGAGGGAATGAGGGGATAGGGGAAGGGAGCAGAGGAGCACAGTTCCATTCCAAAATGAGCACTAGATACAATTCTATGGAATAGCAGAAAGAGGGTTTATTTAACTAAGGCAGCGTATCTTGCGGACCCCTGGAATTCTAACCATCTAAACCAAATGGAGCAATATTCTGTAAACTTATCGGATGAGCTAAGAATCTAGTCATCCATATATCTATAGGACTCGATGCGGGTAAGCCACTCCTTCAGGGTTGGAGGAGAGGAGGATCTCCAGTGAACTGGAATTACCGCCTTTGCGGCGCTATTTAAGTTTTTTAGCAAGGATTTTTTGTATATTGATATCGAAAACTTTGTCTGGTTTAGTAACCAAAAACCTGGGTCAACTGGAACATCTGTTTTTAGGATTTCTTTTGAAGTCGTTATGACACCGTCCCAGAAAGGTCTCAAAAGTGAGCATTCCCACCAGATGTGTAGCGGCGTCCCGACACCTGAGCCACATCTCCAACATAAGTTAGAGTTCCCAGGGTACATTTTAGCAAGGACATTAGGACACCGATACCATCTGGAGAGGACCTTATATTGTGTCTCAAACACTGTTACACTAAGAGAACTAGCCTTGGTGGCTTGAAAGATATTATTCCAATGTCTTTCTTGTATCCGAGTCCCCAAATCTCTTTCCCAATCTTTGGTAAATTTTGGCAAAGAGGAGAAGCGGTTCTCAATCAGAATTGTGTAAATCCCAGAAAGGGTATGTTCAGGACTCAAAGGGGAAATACACATAGTTTCAAATGATGTCAATTCCCTTTTAACCCCTAGCCGCAATTTTTCAGTACTTAAAAAGTGTTTGAGTTGCAGATAATGCCAAAGTTCCGCATTGGGCAGGCTCCATTTTGCCTGCAGATACTCAAAGGTATGTACACCCGACGGACCCACCAGCTGACCTGCACGAAGAATTCCTGCCCTAGACCAAGCTTTAAATTCTTTTTCTCTGATCCCAGGAGGAAAAGACTGATTGTCAAACAATGGGGTCAAAGGCGAAATGACCGAGGAGATATATTTAAATTTTTGGAGTTTAGTCCAACACCTCAGAGTAGGTTTTATTACCGGGTGTTGTAAATTTGGAAGGTTCATGAGCCAGGGACAGGTCCTCGAACAATGCCTGAGAGACCACTCCTCTATTGCAACCCATTGTTTGTCAGCTTTAGCTCTTGTCCAATCAAGTATTCTACTGAGCATTACTGCATCATAATAGGATTCAAAATGAGGGAGCTGGAGCCCACCCAGATGTTTCCGTCTAAATAGAGTATTGTGTTTAAAGCGAGGTTTCCTTCCCCCCCACACAAAGTTCTTGATTACGCAGTTCAGGTTTGAGAACCACTTGTATGGTATGTGTATCGGAAGGGTCTGCAAAAGGTACAAGACACGGGGCAACACGTTCATCTTAACAATATTAATTCTACCAACCCATGAAAATTTCTTCCCCTGCCACTTTCTCAGATCTTTTCGAAGACCATTGAATATGGGTTGAAAATTAATCTCGAATAATTGAGAAGGGTCTTTGGTGATGTTTACTCCCAAATACTTAATGTGATTCGGATGCCACGTGAATGCAAACGCACTTTGGAGTCCTTCAACCACCTCTGGGGGAGTGGTAAGATTAAGTGCAACAGATTTAGAGTAATTGATCTTAAAGTTCGATAAGGTACCAAATCTCTGGAACTATAAAACCAGATTAGGGACTGAGATAACAGGGTTAGTAATAATTGCTAACAAATCATCAGCAAAAAGAGACAGTTTATATCTTGAGTTACCTAATCTGATTCCAGATATATCAGGGTTTAACCTGATTGCCCTCGCCAATGTCTCCATACATAGGACAAAAACGAGTGGCGATAGGGGGCAACCTTGTCTCGTGCCGTTAGATATTATGACAGGGTCCGAAAGATCTCCATTTATCTTTATTCTAGCCGTGAGTCTGTGATAAAGCGCAAGTATTCTATGGAGGAATGTTTGACCTAAGCCCATATGAGTAAGTACACCTCTTAAAAAAGTTCAGTCTATTCTGTCAAAAGCTTTTTCAGCATCAGTTGACAACAATATGGACTGGGTGGGAGAATTAGAAGCTAAGTTGATTAGATCAAGGACTTTGGTGGTATTGTCTCTCGCTTCTCTGCCAGGTACAAACCCCACTTGATCAGAATGGATTATCCTCAGTAATATAGATTTCAATCTGTTGGCAATGAGTTTAGCATAGAGCTTGACATCTACATTAAGAAGCGAGATTGGCCTGTAACTTGGACATCTAGAAGGGTCCTTCCCGTCTTTGGGAATAACTGAGATATGGGCTTCTAAAGCCTGTGTCATAAATTTTTCCTTTTCAGAAACCGCATTAAAGGCCCGTAGCATTAAAGGGACCAAAATATCCTTAAAGGTTTTGTAATACACAATAGTAAACCCGTCCAGGCCTGGGCTCTTTCCAGATGGCGTGGATTTAATGGCCTCTATTAATTCCAAAGAGGTAAAAGGGGCATCAAGCATGGTCTTCTCCGGACCTGAGAGAGTGGGAAAGCCGATATCAGCTAAATAAGATGCAGTGTTTGTTTGTTTCTCAAGGAGAGAGTCTTTAACATCCTGTGAAAGGTTATATAATTTGGTATAGTATGTATGAAATGCTTTCGCAATGTCTTGACTGGTGTTGTGTTTAGTCCCCTTTTCGTCAGAAATTGTCTGAATGAATGTAGTAGCTCTCTGTGCTCGAAGGGCCTTGGCAAGCATCCTTCCCGGCTTATTGCCCCACTGGAAGAAGCGACTTCGGCATTTACGCATATCTAATTTAATTCTATCTGACAGGAGATTGTTAAGAGCTATTCTGGTTTCTGTTAATTCAGACAAGATATCTTTCGATAAGGATGTCTTATGCCTCGTCTCTAATAGTTTGAGTTTGTTCAATAAGGAAGTCTTAGATCTTTCTTTTGCAGCTTTCATGAATGAACCAAGTTGGATCAGTTTCCCCCTCACAACACATTTATGTGCCTCCCAAACTGAGATTTTGGAAGATTCTGGGATATCGTTATGTGAGATGTAATCCTCTATTGTGTTCTCAATCTGGGTCTTACAGTATGGTATTTGCAACAATGATTCATTCAGTTTTCAAAAGGATGGTTTCTTGTGAGGGCTAGCTAGGCGCAATGTAAGGAAGACTGGAGCGTGATCTGACCAAGTAGTTTGGCCAATTACAGTGTCTTGTACCAGATGCAGGTGTCTATGTGACAGGAACAAATAGTCTATTCTCGAATAGACTTCATGAGGGTGGGAGTAAAAGGTGTAATCCTTGTCTGAAGGGTGGTTTAGTCTCCATACGTCAGCCAGCTGGTGGGTGTGTAAGGTGCGAGTCAGACTATCTTTAAGATTAAAGAACGCTTGCTCTGACTCTTCTGTGTGTACGACACGTTCTGGTTTCGAGGAAGAGACTAGTTCCTGCAATGGTAATGCCAGAATAGAAAAACCTGGGATCCAGGATCTACAGTATCCACACATCCCCAGGAAAGTACGAATCTGCTTCTGGCTCTGCGGCAGGGTCATGTGTTGTATGGCCTCAATCCTGTCGTTTGTCAGGTGTCTTAGCCCCTTGGTGAGGCAGTGTCCTAAGTATTTGACCTTAGTCTGACATGGCTGTAATTTATCCTTTGCCACCTTGTGCCCTGTTTGTGAGAGATGACGCAACAACAATTTAGTATCATGTAAACATGACATAAAAGAATCAGAGCACAGCAACAAATAGTCCACATATTGAATTAGAACAGACCCATTGCGGGGTTGAAAGGATTGCAAACAGTCATGTAAGGCTTGGGAGAAAATACTGGGGCTGTCAATGAACCCCTGGGGCAGTCTGGTCCATGTGTATTGCAATCCCCTGTAGGAGAATGCAAATAGGTATTGAGAGTCAGGGTGAAGAGGGACTGAGAAGAAAGCAGAACATAGGTCAATGACAGTAAAATGACTAGCAGACGGTGGAATCTGCATGAGGATGACAGCTGGATTCGGCACTATGGGGAATTGGCTCTCAACAACTTTAATAATTCCCCTTAAGTCCTGGACTAATCTATAGCCCCTCCCCCCACTCTTCTTCACAGGGAAAATGGGACTATTTGCTGTGCTTGATGTACGAATTAAAATCCCCTGTTGCAACAGCCTTTCAATAACAGGATATACCCCTAGTTCCACCTCTGGTTTTAATGGATACTGTGGGATTTTTGGAGTTATCCTACCACTTTTTAGATTTACCATGACAGGGGCTACGTTTGCCATCAGTCCGGTGTCCTGTCCATCTCTGGTCCATAGTGAACCTGGTATTTCCAGCAACATCACCTTTACTTGAGATGGACTTTGTTCTATAACAGTAGAGTGTAACATTAACCTTTGAGGGGTGTCCAATATATCCTGTACCTCATGAGCGACCTTCTCGGGTATATCTATGAACACACCATCTGAAGTACAGTATATGACACATCCCATTTTACATAACAAGTCTCTCCCTAGTAAGTTAGTAGGAGCCGCTGCAGCCAAGAGAAACGAATGCTTAGTATGCAGAAGCCCGATAGTAACTTCAGGGGTTTAGTTAGAGGATAATGTAATACTCTTCCCGTTACCCCCATAGCTGGAACAGTTTTACTGGTCACCTGTAGATTAAAAGGAGAGGTTATCACAGATCTGGCCGCCCCTGTATCTACAAGAAAAGTTTGTTTCCTACCAGCTATGTCAACTATCATTTTTGGTTCTTCTCTCAGACTCTCAGTTAACCTCACTGGCTGTAGACTACAGGTATGACCTGACCCCTAGCGCTGACTATCATTTTCCCGCGCAATATTTGCTGCTATAACATGCGCAGGTAGCTGTGTGTTCTCTTGCCTATGTGTGTTTCTCCGTGGAGGATACCTATATGATTCCCCCCTTGATGTTTCTTTCCTTGCTTCTGGACAGAATCTCCTTATGTGTCCCTCTTTATGACAGCGAAAATATACCATTACCTTCTTACCTGTGTCGTATGCTTGGTATGTTTGTGGCTGTGTGCGTATTCCCTCTAAAGCCTGAATACTCACCTTCATCAACCTATCACCTTTCTCTTCTTTCTTTCTAAAGATATTTTTGTCATGTTCCACAGCAGACTCCCTAAGAGAGTTTACTGTGATACCTCTCCAATTAGGTAATGAGGTTTGTACTCTGGTTTTTAAATTTTCCCTAAGACCATCCATTAACACCCCTAAAGCTACTTCCCTGTGATCAGGGGCGGATCTAGAGAATACTGCTACCCGGGGCGATGTAGGGGGGGGGGGGGTTTTAGGCCCGGGTAGCAGTATTCTCTAGGCTGCCGGCGGCTGCATACTATGTGCAGGTCCGTTCAGCAGTGACAGGCAGGGACAGTGTGCTGCCCGGATGCTCTGATTGTGTTTAAAACACAATCAGAGCGGCCGGGCAGCACGCTGGCCCTGCCTGTCACTGCTGAATGGGCCTGCACATAATGTGCAGCCGCCGGCAGCAAGCCCCTGCTAGGGGGGGGGGGGGGGCGATGTAGGGGGGGGGGGGGGGTTTTAGGCCCGGGTAGCAGTATTCTCTAGGCTGCCGGCGGCTGCATACTATGTGCAGGTCCGTTCAGCAGTGACAGGCAGGGACAGTGTGCTGCCCGGATGCTCTGATTGTGTTTAAAACACAATCAGAGCGGCCGGGCAGCACGCTGGCCCTGCCTGTCACTGCTGAATGGGCCTGCACATAATGTGCAGCCGCCGGCAGCAAGCCCCTGCTAGGGGGGGGGGGGGCGATCGCCCCGATCGCCCTCCCCTGGATCCGCCACTGCCTGTGATGTGGATCCTCTCTTATGTTAGTTACTCCGGTAAAGTGTGTCATCGATGCTAGAGCCCTAGAAAAATAGTCCGCTGCTGTTTCACTATCCTTTTGCTTAATGGTGAAAATTTTACTCCAATTTACCACTACTGGAAAATAGATGGCTAAATGTTTGATAATTTGTTCTATATTCTCTTGGTTAATCTCATCCGTCAAGGTGTCATCTTCATCCAACAAACAATCTTTAATAAATTTTTGTATGTCAGTATTGGGAGGAAGACACACCCTCAACACTACACGCCAATCCTTATTGGTTGGTTCATGTGCATTTCCTAAGTCTTTAACAAATTTCTGACACTTAGCCAACTCCCTTCTAGGATCTGGAAATTCGGTTATAATGGAACGTAATTCTGATCTAGTCCAGGGACAATGCATTGTAACATTTTTTAAAGGAACTACACCATCCTTGTCCGCCTTCCCATTGGGAACTGATATTGTGCGGACTGGATACGTACCCACTGGTTCACTATCTTCAGAAGGATCTACAGGATTTGCTGTGTCAGTATTTTGAATGTTATCCCTCCTAGTGGTCACACTACTCTCACCTATCTCAGCCATTGCCCCCTTTCCATACTTACGCTGAACCTCTAACATATTAACAGCATGGGCAATGGCTGAGATTACCGTGGGTTCATCCTCTTCTTCAGAAACACTTGCTTTAAACTGACTTAAAACAGGATATAACTTAGCAATTTCCTTTTTTTCATTTTTAATAACGGCTGTATTTACTCCTCCCGCCATGTGTGGCGGGGGCGCGCTTGCGCTGAGTTCTCCACGCTTCGCAATGGCTACTTCCGTTGTGCGTGTGCTTTTCGCCACGCCTACTTCCGCTGCGCACTCGCTGCTCTGCCACGTGTTGCCTTCCATTTGCCACAATTTTAAACAGTCATTATGTCTATTTCTCACTTTTGTTGACTTAATCAACCACACTTTATCTTTTACGTTATTTAGTACCTCTGAATTAAAACTTCCTATTGTTGGGAAAGGCCTATCACAATCTTTGGTCATCTTGACCCACGTGTCGCAATACGCAGTTGCGTATTCACCATATTTCTTAAACATAAGGTACCTAGCTGACCCCAGCGGTCCTTCCTTAAGCAGCACAACATCAACCATCTCTAGCGTTTGCTTAGCACCCATTGTGAAAACAACCTATTTCTCAACGCTACGCAAAAAGACTTTTTACCTGTTCTCCTTTCAAACAGAACCTACTAGAGATTTATATCCGTGGACGGTTTCACAGGCTACGCCCACACACCTCCTAACACAGAAATATCACTATGGACAACAGAAATATCAGCTCCTCAATATCCTGGCTCTCCACAAAATTCTGTTGAGTATTACTGAACTGGTAGTACCGGAGTTTACCCGTTTGTACCAGTGTAATTTCTCCAGCCGTTCAACCCAAGTCGCAAGCACGGTTGCACAATAAACCATGCGGTCCGATCGCACCACTTAGCAATACTAACTATCGCTAAACTTTGCTATCACTCTTGGGGAGAAAGTTTCCAAAAGCTTTTTAACTGTTCTCTTTTCAAACAGGGCTTTTGCTGCCAGTATACCTGCCTTGTATACTACCTCGGATGTCCAGCCCGCCTCGTCAAGCGGCAACCGATATCCCTTTCTTTTTAACAGTAAATCAACTTTCACTTCAAAATCATACAATCACCAAACACATACACCTTAGTTTTCTGCGTAGAAAATCAACAATATTCCCAACAATAGTAATAACGTTTCAGAGACTTTCACAAGTGATTTATACTATGCATGTATAACTATCAAAACGATTGTTTAACCACGTGGCAAATCTACCGGAAGTTCACATACGCAAAGCAGGAAGTACACATACGCTATGGAATACAATATATCAAAACGCAATATGACAGAAAAAGAAAGTTTTCTCTTTTGTCCCTAGATTCTAGTTAGCGCACCTTCAGATTATGCAAAACGGACATTCGGTTTCACAACACAGAGTAAAATTCAGGTTTTGAACACATTGCGTTCTTACCCGTATATGACGCGTCTCCACCCTTTGTTGCGGAACCGAAATCCGTTGGTCTTGCGTCGCTATCCAATAACGATTGTCGAATCTCGATTTGTGTTTCCATCGCACAAAGATTTATTCTTAAAAAGTAGCAGTAGATATATCTTAGCGAAATAATAATAAGTACAGCCGTTACTTATCGCAGGCGCTCTGGATCCAGTGTACAGTCATTCAATCCTGAAGTCTGTGGACAAGATGTCTGAACACTAGATGAGGAGCTGCTGCTTATATGCAAACAGTGATACAGTAAAACAATGCAAAGGGTGTAGCTTGCTTCTATTGGTCCAGGTTTCAGGAGGGTCCAGGGGGTTGTAGATCATAGGCTAGTTTAAGCTCAGGAATCCAAAGGAGGGGGTCATCTCTCCATGGGATGGGCTCTGATCTTCCCGCCAAGAGTTCTCATCATAATAGTCCATAATGCCATAACATTAATAACTTGCGTATGCACCCTGCGATCCCTTCGCAAAGTGAACCGGACAGTGGGAAATGTGAAGGGGATAAGAATGATACCACACATGACTTGATTCCTTCAACGTGTACCATATGTTTTACCGATATGCATATAACTCATAATATTACACATAAATACTACTATATTTCGAGAGAAATGACTATGTGTTGCAACTACCATTAATGTGTACTATTTTACAAGTGTGCGTGTTTGTGCGAATGTATGCAAAAGACTAAATACTGTTGTTGCAACGTGTTGCAGCTGCGTATGCCCTTTCACGCCGTAGCGTACCATACGCATCTTTTCAAACAAAGACAACCAAGTTTGCTCGATTTTAATTTAAATGACTTTATCCAATTTGCTGACTTCGACAAGGGGTACAGTGTTTGCGGCAGAGGTCCAGGTAATACTTAGTAGATAATACAGGCACTGACGAAGAAATGGATCTGCGGCTGAATTCACGCTTTGGTCCAGATATGCTTGGAAGCACCGGGACTGGACCAGGAGAAGTACAGCATTTGCGGCAGGGATCCAGATAGTATATAGTACACAGTATTGGTGCAGGGTAGATAGTGGAACTGCGACCAGGAATATCCTACAAGTACGGGTAGGCTGAAAGTATAGGAATAGCTAAAAAAAACAACTAACAGGAGCCAGGGAAAACATCCACACACTAGGAGAGACTCAAAGAACTGGCAATGAATGGAGAAAAAGAGGTGTCTTAAATAATGCAAGAAATAGAGGGCCTCTGCCAATGTAAGCGAATGGGAACAGTTAAAAGGACGGACTGCGCGTGTGCAGACTGTAATCAAAGATGGTGCTGGAATGAGGATGAAGCAGCATCTCTCCGAGTGAGACCACCAACAGAGGAATCCCTGGGTGAGCGAACCGGTCCCGACCGGGCGATGCGCGGGCCCGGACTGTGATACTTAGCCCCATGCTGAAATCACTAATTTAGTTTAAAGAGATACAGGTGGAGGACATAAGTGTGACAAAATAATAGTATAGATCAGGGTTTCCCAAACCCAGTCCTCAGGGCTACCCAACAGTGCAGGTTTTCCGGATCACATGTGACATAATTAGTACCACCTGTGGATCTGTTACAATGTGTCAGTCAGTAATGAATACACCTGTGCTCCAGCAAGGAGATATGGAAAACCTGCACTGTTAGGGAGCCCTGAGGACTGGGTTTTGGAAACCCTGGTATAGAGTGTGATTTAACTTGCATATTTTGAAGTGGTTTAGAAGTACCCTTTATCACTGCTAACAGCATGTGTCTGCATTGAGACTACTCAAGCAGCTCACCTGAGGAGAACTCATTTATAAAGGCCAGGTAGGAGTGTCACCTGTCCTTCAAGTTAAAGCTGTGTGAGGATTCTAAAGTATAAAAGTCTGAGTTGTTCATTATGCAGTGTGACTGATGCTGAACAAGTTGACTGGTGACTAGGGTGTTGGTTTCTGTATATCGTAGCAGTAGGGTCACATGAAAGTGTGTGGAGCTTTGTATTATGAGTTACTTTGCCATCCTGATAACAAAATAAAATACAAAGCAAGAAGTTGTTTGTGTGTGCATCATCAGTAGGGTGTTTGTGCCACATATGTTAAATATACCCACTGTACTTTTAGCAAATATTGGACAGACCAAAAAATAAAACAAGCAGTAATGTGTGAGCTGTCCTGTAAACGAAAATAAGTTATTTTTCTGTATATTTTTACAGCATGTACAGGTCATAAATCTGCACTACAACCTAATAAAATATTTTACTAGAGTGCCCCTCCCCCTAGGGCTTCTCCATTGTCTTTCTCTCCATTGCTTTTTCAACCCGACTGAAAACTGGGGGTGGGAGTGTGTGAGCAGGAGAACCATTCAGATGCCGAAATCAAGAGATTGGTGTGTTTGGAGCTCCTGCATACACCCCTGTCTCCTGCCATTTAAAGTTGGTTAATTTAATTGATTTACCAGTGTTGCATTACAGAACTGGCAGAGCCCCTGGACAAACAGGTGCTTATAGCACCCCCAGTGGTCTAAGTAGGGTTGTGCAATTATAATAGAAATATTACACAAACAAGCTGAAAAGCACTCACTGCTACATTTGAGGCTGGCTTCTAATACATCTTATAGGTATTGAACACACCTTTTCTACCAGCCAAGAGGTGGCAGCATTTTTGCTTATGCTTTCCTCTGATAATTTTATGCAAAAAGAGTATATTAGTATTACAAATAAAGCAGATTTAAGTTCTAAATTAGCCACTAAATTCTGTTAAGTCCATAAAACACACTGCTGAATAAATAATCTTTCTGATAAAGGTAAACAAGTGTTGTGATTGAGATGTGTATCTTCACATTACACCACAAGACTGCAATGCCCAAATACATACACATATTTTATATTGGTATAGATTCTGGGTAATACCTTAAATGTAATTGTGCCAGACACACAGTTAAATAAAAATGTTTACAGAGCTGTCAATATTTGCATGCAATTTGCAGGGACATTTTAATACTGGACCTATTGCTTCATCTTCCAGCAACCCCTGGTATGTGTGACATTGCTTATAAAAGGTATAAATGCAAAAAGTACAAACACAAGTGTAGATTGCGGCACTCCGGGATAGTCTTAATCTCAGAAATGAAATATAATACTTTAGAAGATATATATTAAAAAAAAAGGGTGGTCTGGTTCTAAGAAAGCAGCAAAATGTTTAAAAACAGAAATGTGATGAAGTGAAATAAAGTGCTTGTAATTCAAGTGCCTGCTAGATAAATAGCAGTGACTATATCCCTGTGATCGTGGGTATATGTGAAGTATCCCTACCTCTTTCTGGAAACGATCAGGGGATATCAGAGGATATGCCTATAGAGCCGGTACAGTATAGGTAGCAAAGTGGAAATACCTATGTGTGTTAGCTATAGTGGCGTTTTGCCTTGAGAAAGCCACTAAAGTGAAACGCGCATCTGATTGGGTTATGTGTTGGACCACGCCTGCTCCAAAGATGCCCTTGTTCTTAATAAAGGTAGCCCCTACCCTAAATTTGCTATGGGGCACAGTGATACACTGCTCTGCCCCTGATTACACATCTTTGCTATTTTTCGCTTACTGTATAGAGATACTGAGAAATGAATTTGTCATGCAAGAGATGGGGTAATATTGCACAATATTATTTAAACATGGGACAAAAACTTCCAGGGATTTTTTTGACACTCTCTGGTTCTCTAAATTGCGGAAAACTGGTATCAATGGGACCTGATTATTAACGCACGCAGTTACGAAAAACTGATGTCCCTGCAAACACCTATCTCCTATGTCCTCTACGCAGGGCTGCCAAGAGGAATTCAGGGCCCCGGTACAACAAATTCATGGGGCCCCCCTTATAGTCGAGTATGCTAAAAAAATTGCGCCGCCGTATATTTTTCGGAGGTGTGGTCATTCATTTGGGGACGTGGCAAATGCGCCATTGGGGCGTGGCGCACTAGGGGGCGTGGCTAGGCTCTGAATTCGCCGGAGCGTCACATATGTATAAGCACTCCTGACTTTCAGGACATCTAGCACCACAGTGTAGTATAGAAAGAATGCATTGTGTACACAAAGAGTTCAATCTTGGCCTGCACCTTACATTGGGCAGAACATTCACCAAAAATTTACATTGTCCCTACTAGAATCACAACATTTCACACACTGTCCTGCTCTCTCCTACCTGTTCTTCTCAATTTCACCACCTGTGGCTACAGGTTTCTTTAGTTGCGGCTTGTCTGGATCCTGGAATGCTGGGGCCCCTATTTGGAAAAAATGGCTACATTTAGATAATTCCAAACAACCCTGGCGTTAAATTAATACCACCCACGATTAATAATTAGGCCTTCCTCCAGCTCCAACATTACAATAATGTGCCGCTTCATCATCGCCATGCCTTATAATCACACTGCGCCCTCCATGCTGCTTTTGCCTCCTTCACTTGGCTCCCCTTCATCACACTATACTATACTGCTCCCCCCATTTTTCAATCCCACTGTGCCATGCTGCCCCCGTTTTTTAACCCCTCTGTGCCTTGCTGCCCCCGTTTTTTAACCCCACTGTGACATGCTCCCCCCGTTTTTTAACCCCTCTGTGCCATGCTGCCCCGTTTTTTAGCCCCTCTGTGCCATGCCCCCATCGTTTTTTCTCCCCTTTGTACCATGCCCCCCCCCCGGTTTTTAACCCCTCTGTGTCATGCCCCACCCCGTTTTTTACCCTCTCTGTGTTATGCTGCCCCCCACTCGTTTTTTAACCCCTTTGTCCCATGCCCCCCCCCCGTTTTCCTCCCTTTACTTGCCTTTTCTTTTCTCATGATGATGTCACACCCGGCATTCAGTCTAAATGGAGCAGAGAGGAGGGACGCCGGCTCCCGCGATCACGTGAGTATGTTTATTTATTTATTTTTTTAACTACCCTGCTCCCCCACCCCTCGCCGCAATAAAAAAAAAAACAACAAAAAAAATGTAGTTTTGAAAAAAAAATTAACAAAAAAAAATATTGTCGGCGCTAGGGCCATGGCCGGGCCCCCTGGCATGCCCCGCGCCCGGGTAATTGGTACCCACAGGTAAAATGTGGAAAAGGATCCGAGTCCTCTACCACAATGCTCTCCCCATAGGCTTCAATGGCTAACGCAATCTTCAGATGGAGTTAACCATTGAAGTTTCGGAAATTGTTAAATTGCACAAAATAGCAGTCCCCATAGAAACCTAGTAATAAATTGATACGATCTTTAAATATGCAGATTTTAATGAAAATGCAGATTGATAAATAGGCCCCTATGTATATATGTATTTTCAGAGTGGATCATAGAGAATCAACGTGCACACTTGTTGCAGAATCGGCAGCGAGCAAATAAACTGATCCTGTCCCTTTAAGAAAACAACGCGCTATTGAATCCCGGATTGCGCGTGCACGTGTCCATCTTATGCTGCGCATGTGCAGTACTGAGTATGTGGTGCCAATGGGGGCGAGCACGTAGACTGGGGATACCGGGGATACCAAGTTGCCTGTTCTGTAACACCTGGGTAGAGGGCGTTTTCCCCGGACGGTAGGAAGAGCCGGCGCTAGAGGCGAAGCCTGGGAGGATTGGAAATATTGATACATAAGTGAAGAAGTGGGGAAACAGCAGCCCCTAGAGGTGGAGAGCAGGATTACACTGCCTGGGCTGGTTACAAGGATCTTGCAGAGTCTGGGAGGAGGATTCCCAGCAGGAGATCAACTGCCACACAACGAGCACCATTCAGTCATCACAGGGAAGCCCCAGGTCAGTATATGGTGACATAATGCTGCGGGTCACCTGTGGGATTCTCTATGTGCAGGTCTTATTGGATGTGGTCTTAGCTGTGCTTGTAATGCTTTAGCATCCTTCCGTCCTCCTGTCTATACAGTCTTCCTATCGGATCCTCTTTTGCAGTGTTGTGTATACCTCACATTAGTTACTTTGCCTGTCACATAACCCCCCTCCCTATGGCAGAAATAATCTGCATACCCCCATCGCTGGTTACATACTGTGTGCAACACGTTCACTGCACTCTTCCCATGCTCATTGCTTCGTGCTGCTACCTGTATCACCCCCAGCCTGCAGTCATCTGTCATTCATGCCCAGTCACTGACACCCCTTACTCTAGCATTACCCCCATTCTTCATTTACCCTCTCTTCCCGATATTAGTCCTTCTCTTATCTGAGTGTACACTTCTCTCTCCCACCCTCTCCCTTTCTGTCCTCTCTCCTCCCTCCTCTCCCTGCCACTCTCTCTTCCTCTGTTCCCCTCCCTCCTTCCCTCTCTTCTGTGTGTCTGGAGCAGGCTGGCTGTGCGGACCTTCCTCCGGGACAGAGGGATGAGGGGGGGCTGCTCTCTGCTGCCTTGCTCCCTGGGATGGTGGGGGCGGATTGCGGGGGTGTGAGGTAGGTCTCTGGGAGAGGATTGCGGAGGTTTGTCTTGTCAGGGGAGCGGGGAGCGCTTGGTTGGTGGAAATTCAGCAATGCAGAAGGGCCAAGCTGTGCGGGAATGTGCTGGAGGCAGGCGAGTGGAGATCTACCGGTAATTATAGCGCAGCATGGCCACTGGAGGGCTGACTTCCTGACCCCGGCTATTCCCCGGGGGTCTGCTGTGATCACTGACCTACCCTCTACGGACTTCCTATGTATACACAGAGCAGAGGGGGAGCTCTACCGTCACCGGACTTCCTGTGTGTGGATGTCTACTAGGATGGGATCTTCTCTGCATATTGCATTTGTAATGTATCTGCTTGTAATCCAGTGTTTTGTGTGCATGCTAAGGTGTGAGGCTGCAGGTAACCCCCTATGATGGGACTTTCAGTCTGTACATTTAGCTGAGATTAGTTATGTTTGGCCTTCCAAGAGGTCTCTAGCTGGGCTTCCTGGGTGTATATTTACTGACTGACCTGTGTGTTATGAAATGTCTTCCTGTGGTGTATATGCTGAGAAAGATGTGCATTGGATGGGCCTTCCTCTATGGATGTTGCAGTTAGATCTGGCATGATATGCTCTGGTGTTTCTGCATGTACATATATTGCCCTCAGTGATGCCCACAACCTGTGTGTAACACTTTTGCTAGGTTCTAATAGGTGCCATCTGATGTGTTTTGTGCTCAATAATCTTGGAAAGGTAAGTTGTTGATCTGCAGGCTATGTATTTACCACTAACCGGTCAAATTCTAAAACTGGGTATGCCAACCATAGATCAATATTCATTCCTCCTTTTGAACACCATTCCAAACTTTACTTGTGAACGTTTGATTTAAAAATGGCATGTGGACAAAAAATATTTCAAATAGATTTGCTTAAAGGTTCCATGATTGGTCATCTAAGTCACTGCTGTTTTACCAGTTTGAAACGATCTAACCAAGGAATTGTGTGTTTGATGTCCAAGAGCATGTAAACACCATTAACCATAATTAAACATAATCCTGTGATACTAATATCAATATACTATATAATAGATCAAACATTATATTAACAATATACCATATGAACCAGTATCTAATTTACCAACTGTTTAAATTATTCAAATATTTCAATAATCAAATTGATGAATGCTCGCCCAATTTTGGAAGCTTGCCGTTAGTGTTAAACTAACTGACTATAACCATCCTGTAGCAAAAGTAGCTACTAACCATTGACTTGTGCTGAACATTCAGAGCCTTCTCACTATTCTTTCCACGTTGACTTTTGGATACCTGCAATTCAGGGAGTTGACAACAACCCCCAAGGGCCGTATTAAATGATATATTTCATGTTTAACTTTGAACATCGGTCTAGTGGTTCAGTGTTTTGTTTTGTTTTTTATTTTAAGGCTAGTTTTATCTCAAACTAAGATATCTGCTGTGAAAAATAGATATTAGTGTATCCATGCAAAGATTTCCTGGTCTCTAGTGTGTTTGTGTTCCTGTGATAGGGAAATTAGATTATAAGTGCTGTGTAATTTGGTGATGCTCTATAAATAAAGAGTAATGATATTGTACAGCAAGCTCTTATATGACATGCTGTCATTTGCACTGGAATTAATTAGATTATTTTGCTGTGTGAATTTTTTTTGATTGGTTTCTTAAACCTGTCAAGGTCCATGGAACAGTGGGCGACAATCGGACCTGTAATGGAGCCGAGGTGGTAATATTTACAGTTCACATTTTGTATATACAGGTATTAGCTTCAATGCTTAGGAGGTTTTTTTTTTGTAATTTGGAGCATAATAGCTAAACCTGCAAAATTACCCTTAAAAATCCCCTCTCTTTCTCTTCCTTAAAAATTGTTTAAAGAGTTTGTCAAAGTAATTTTAGGAAGAAAGAATCAGTGATCATGTCACTGTTCAGTAGCAATTATTCAGTGTATTTCTTTCTGTATGTCAGGTTTCTGAATAAGAGACCCCATAGTTGAGCATCCATAGTGTTAGACCTTCCTACTTGTATTTGTGTTATGTGGCATCTTATTTGTTTGCCATCTATTGTCTTGCAGAGTACAATGCTATACGTCTATGGCGAGGATTGTCATTGTGTCCTTGCCATTGATTTTTTGAGTTTGTGGTACGTCACTGATTGTGGGAGTCTCTCAATGTCTTTGCATGGAACTGTGATCTTTGGAGCAGTCAATTTTAATGACGCTACTAGAACTTTCACAGGGATTTGCTGCGCACCCAGAGATTGTGGTTTTGTAGCATAGCTGTAGTGGGGATTTCTGTGTATTCATTACCAGATTGTATAAGAAAAAAATATAACAACAATGCTATGGATAATGCGCGGAAAATGTATTAAAGCTTGAGAGAAACTTTCCACTTGTAACAGACTCCACTTCACAACTGGAGGAATGGAGGGCTTTGAAAGGGTGATAAACTTAAGCAACTGTTCAAGAATAGAAATTGTCTTCTCTTAATCCTACTTCATGTATTGTAGGTAAAATATCCTGGTTTGTGTATATTGTTGTCAGCTACAGTTCTTTCACCAGTATCAGGTGAGATGTTCAGGCTTTCTGTTGGCAAGATACAGTTCAGTGTGTAAAATTAATTATTTGGGAGTGTCATCAGTGATTTCTGTCTTCATATATTGTCCTCAACATGCTTTACTTCCCTTTCTGTGTCCGGAGTTTTCCATTAGAAAAGAGAAGGCTTAGTAACTGTAAATTGATGTGTGTATGTATGTGTATTTTCCTTTTGTGTTCTGTATGTGTATTATACTTCGGGAGATCCCGGTGGGTGGGAGTACTTCTGCAGTTCTCATCATTTTTGGCTCCACGGTGGAATGCTGCGATTGTGTCATCTTGGGGGTGCGGCCAAAATGACACAACTTGCTGCAAATCACCTCATTGGGGCCACATCCCGCACCCTTCACTAGGTAGTGGTCAGGATGCGGAGGATGGCATGCTCTCCTGGGATTGTGTGTATACAGCGATTCGCATCTCGGGCACATGGACTTTAGATAGGGGGACGTGAGCTTGGCTGCCCATCGACAGGTGATCATTCTTCTCTGACACAGCATTCTGAAGCTTCATTGCTGTTTGGCTCTGTGTGTACAAATCAGCGTCCGATCTTCACTGCATGGGGGGCAGTAAAGGCCAATGGAATTTATGGGGTGAAGAAAGGGGTCTGGTACCTGGATGAGTGAAGAGAATGGGGCAGAAGAGGGTATCGGGAAACAGACTAGACCAGGGTTTCCCAAACCCAGTCCTCAGGGCTCCCCAACAGTGCTGGTTTTCCATATCTCCTTGCTGGAGCACAGGTGTATTCATTACTGACTGACACATTGTAACAGATCCACAGGTGGTCCTAATTATGTCACATGTGATCCGGAAAACCTGCACTGTTGGGGAGCCCTGAGGACTGGGTTTGGGAAACCCTGGATTAGACAGTTCAGTGCATGAAATAGGAGTGAAATCTGAGCAGTGGAAAGCTGGAAATTGCACGGGGGAACATGATAAGCTTCCTCTTTTATGAAGTAAAATATTTACAAGTATGTATATAAAAATATGTTTTGGGTTAAATATGTATGTTTAATTGCATACGTAGCTGCTTTTAGTACTGTAGACATGGGAAATAAGTTATTGTAGGCATGTGAACTGTCTATATGGGGGCCTCAAAATGAAAATATATCTTTTGTTACTACATTTTATTCCAGGTTTGCTGTATGTTTTCTCCCTTCTAACGCTTCTCACTGTTGCATACATAAGTTCTCACCGACTCGCGTCCTTAAGAAGCTGTCAACTTTCTCCCTTACTCCTCCCTCCTACCCACTTGCTGAACAAAGAGAGAGCTATACAACACTGCATCTAATGCATTTCACTCTCTGCTCACACCACACCCATAAAATCATCAAGGATACGGTCTATCAAGACTCTTCTCAAATATGCCCATAGCTTCGGGATGTGCAGATTTTCATGCAATTACTTGATTAGATAATTCAATGTCTTTACTTGTGGACAGTTGGGGATATCTCTTACTTGGCCTGCCTTTGGTGCTTGCCTGAAATGTGTAGTTTATATTATTGCTCCGATACTATTATATCATGTTAACATGTCGAACTCCCCCTAGCTTTTTATAAGAAGCTAATAGGGCTTCTCAGGACACATCTGTCCCAGGGGCTACCTGTTGGACATACTTGGTCAGGTTATCAGCAGTAGGACTATTCCACACATTGTTCTTATTTAATAATACAGTGCTATATATACACATGATTGTGACCCACAGTATACAATCAGAGCCTATTTTTATGTAGTTCAATTTAGAACATAAAAGCAACTATCTGCTTGTTATAGTTTACAGAGCATTAAGTGCACATTGCTCCACGTTAATATAGAAGTCTTTATTTTGATTTTTTTTTTTTGTTTTGAGATGGACCTTTGAGAATAACCAGCTGTTAAAACATCTGTATTTCTAAAGCTAAGAAGTCATTGCGGCGGTAGCTGACTGTTTTGAGCAGACTATGGTGAATAGTTCTTGCAAAGCTTGATTGGCAGCTGGTATTTATAATGGTAGAATTGCTGAATGATTTATTCCACGCTATGGAAAGCATTTAAACATGTTTATGATTGATTATTCAAGCTTCCTAACTAGCCCATAACAGAAGATACATTGAGTTACATAGTATTTGTTGTCATGCAGTTGAGAATTCGCTTCCTGGGTTTACAAATTAAATGTTCTTACACATTGTATTTTATTACATTAAAATGGCAGTAACCATGTTCATTTTATTTATCTGCTGTAGAAGTCTTATTATTGTACGGCAATGAACGCATATTGCTACAGCAAGTCATGATTTTAATCTGCATGCTTCCAGAAACCCTAATCAAAATAACTGTGTATGGCATTTAAACTAGGTGATATGCTTTCTTTTGCTTGATTTTATACATTTTGTTTATCGGATTAAAGGACTAGAGTACCTTTTTGTGGAATTTTATTTTCACAAAAAACGAGTATGATGGGATAAACATATTTATAAAATTAGAACCAAAGGGTATATCTTGTATCATGGTGGCTTAGTGGTTAGCACTTCTGCCTCCCGAACAGGGCCTTATCTGTGTGGAGTTTGTATGTTCTTCCCGTGTGTACGTGGGTTTTCCTCCCACACTTCAAAAACATAATAGTGGGTTAATTGGCTGCTGACAAAATTAACCCTAGTCAGTGTCTTAGGGAACTTAGACTGTAAGCTCCAATGGGGCAGGGACTGATGTGAGTCACATATATTCTCAGTACAGCGCTGCAGACTGTGTGGCGTTATATAAATAAATAATAATGATGGCTTCACTCTCTGGCAGAGGTTATATTGTGGTACCAGTGTCCAAAGGGACAAGTAACTGGAGGCCCCTGACAAAGATCCTGTTTTCCACCCCTGTTCTAGTCTTTGTGAGAGATTTAACGGCAAATTTACCACATTACAGGAAGCAGTTATGCTCAATTGAGTGTCACTCATATGTAACCGCTGCAGGGCTTGTAGGTAGGTGGCAGTGCACATCCCTTGTCACCTGTTCAGCATTACCTGTAAGTTCAAAAGAGCTTGTCATCCATGTTGTTATGAGTTCACTACTGCTTCCTTAATTTAACTGTGTTCACTATTATTTCTCCATGCTATGTTGGCTACTGCTTCTTCAATTTATCTACTGCTTCTCCAACATATTTCATGCTGTGTTCACTACATCTCCTTCAATGTATCTACTTTGTTCTCTACTGCTTCCCTAACCTATGTGTTCACTGCTGCTTCCCTAACCTATGTGTTCACTGCTGCTTCCCTAACCTATGTGTTCACTGCTGCTTCCCTAACCGATGTGTTCACTGCTGCTTCCCTAACCGATGTGTTCACTGCTGCCTCCCTAACCTATGTGTTCACTGCTGCCTCCCTAACCGATGTGTTCACTGCTGCCTCCCTAACCTATGTGTTCACTGCTGCCTCCCTAACCTATGTGTTCACTGCTGCTTCCCTAACCTATGTGTTCACTGCTGCTTCCCTAACCTATGTGTTCACTGCTGCTTCCCTAACCTATGTGTTCACTGCTGCTTCCCTAACCTATGTGTTCACTGCTGCTTCCCTAACCTATGTGTTCACTGCTGCTTCCCTAACCTATGTGTTCACTGCTGCTTCCCTAACCTATGTGTTCACTGCTGCTTCCCTAACCTATGTGTTCACTGCTGCTTCCCTAACCTATGTGTTCACTGCTGCTTCCCTAACCGATGTGTTCACTGCTGCTTCCCTAACCCATGTGTTCACTGCTGCTTCCCTAACCCATGTGTTCACTGCTGCCTCCCTAACTGATGTGTTCACTGCTGCCTCTCTAACCGATGTGTTCACTGCTGCCTCCCTAACCGATGTGTTCACTGCTGCCTCCCTAACCTATGTGTTCACTGCTGCCTCCCTAATCTATGTGTTCACTGCTGCCTCCCTAATCTATGTGTTCACTGCTGACTCCCTAACCTATGTGTTCACTGCTGACTCCCTAACCTATGTGTTCACTGCTGACTCCCTAACCTATGTGTTCACTGCTGCCTCCCTAACCTATGTGTTCACTGCTGCCTCCCTAACCTATGTGTTCACTGCTGCCTCCCTAACCTATGTGTTCACTGCTGCCTCCCTAACCTATGTGTTCACTGCTGCCTCCCTAACCTATGTGTTCACTGCTGCCTCCCTAACTTATGTGTTCACTGCTGCCTCCCTAACTTATGTGTTCACTGCTGCCTCCCTAACTTATGTGTTCACTGCTGCCTCCCTAACTTATGTGTTCACTGCTGCCTCCCTAACTTATGTGTTCACTGCTGCCTCCCTAACTTATGTGTTCACTGCTGCCTCCCTAACTTATGTGTTCACTGCTGCCTCCCTAACTTATGTGTTCACTGCTGCCTCCCTAACTTATGTGTTCACTGCTGCCTCCCTAACTTATGTGTTCACTGCTGCCTCCCTAACTTATGTGTTCACTGCTGCCTCCCTAACTTATGTGTTCACTGCTGCCTCCCTAACTTATGTGTTCACTGCTGCCTCCCTAACTTATGTGTTCACTGCTGCCTCCCTAACTTGTGTTCACTGCTGCCTCCCTAACCTATGTGTTCACTGCTGCCTCCCTAACCTATGTGTTCACTGCTGCCTTGCTGCCTCCCTAACCTATGTGTTCACTGCTGCCTCCCTAACCTATGTGTTCACTGCTGCTTCCTTATCTTGTTATATGTTCTGCTCATTAATTCTTCCTCAATGTATCTACTGTGTTCACCACTGCTTTCCTATTGTTACATATTGTGCTTACTATTACTTCTCCAATATCTAATATATATAAGCCTAGCGGCGTGTGTTAGTGTGTGTGTGTGTGTGTGTGGAAAAAAATATTTTCTCAGAAAGGGCTCATCCAATTGACCTGAAATTTGGTATACTGACATTATTCGACCCAAAAATTATAATAGTGAAGTCAGTTAACTTCCATCTTCTCCCCGTGGGAGGGGTAGTAAAGGCTAAATTTACTAGTTGAGGGCTCAAACTCTTGACCGTGTGGGTATTTATTTACCAGAGCCTGTGTTTGGTCATGATCAATTGTATGTCGCATTTTCACGAGTACGGAGAAGCAGTGATGTGAAAGTGCAGGTTATGAATACTGCCCTTCAAGGAAGACTGATTGAGCACAGCGATAAGGTGTTTAGTAGAAACGTTGTGTATCGAGAGGTTTTAGAACAGTAAGACGATGGAGATTAAGGATGTGGCGATGGAAAAGAATGATGAGGTGGTGACGTGGACATAACCACGTTAAAAAAGGGCGCTTACGTCGGGAAGTAACGCTCTTCCCCTGAGGAGGCCTGGCCTAGCCCCAAATGCATGACAAGAACTTTTTTAACACCTTAAGTAGCTTGATTTGACTAGAATGCATGAGTATCATGCACGGGTTAACTTGTGTTATATATGTTTACTACGGTTTGTCCAACATGCCATATTTCCGGGTGGATGCTGTCGCCTGCCGTGGCCACTGCAGCCCTCCCCCCCCCTCCCGGCCTGTCGCTGCTTTGTACTGGGATTTATTTGATGGTAACACTGGATATGTAAGAGTAGAATATTTGATGGTAAACCGATAAATCCCTGGAGATTAATTGACAATGATACAGTGATTAGCTGTGATGGGATTAGTTGTATTAGAGTGAAGCTTTTACAACATGAGAGAACATTCCAGCTATCTGTTATATATGATTTGCTAAAGACGGAAATCTGGGGACTGGCACAGGGTAACGTGTACACACATATGACAATATTTACAGAACTAAAGGGCTTGTGAACACTGCGCTGCAGTCAGGTGTTTAACATGCGTCAACAAAGCCTAATAAGCACCAACTCCTGAGTCCCAAACAATAATGTAAGTAAATGGACTTGTATTATCATTTTGCTTCATGTTGTGTTGCATCAAGATAGATAGATAGATGGGTTTTATATGTGCCTAATGGTGAATGTGTTTCTATTTATTTTCAAGGGTAAACTGTATTTTCGCTTTCATTGACTTTTTGTTTGTAATTATGTAGGTTTTACTATCTACTTTCAGGTTTTGTTACAAACAAAACAAAATAACCACAAGAAAAAACAAAAATAAAACACATTTGTTATTTATTAATTTATTTTTTAGATCAGTCAGTCCCATCTAACATGACGATAACCAATGGTCTTCATTAGGAATGATTAACTAAACATGTTAGTACTGTGTCCCTGACACGTTCATTGGAAATGTCCACGTACAGACTCCGTTGTGCCCCATGGACTAGAATTCATGGTAATTAAATGACTCGTGGACTGAAGCTTGTTAGGAACTAATCTCCAGAATACACTTTGTTCTGTTGTGTTCATAGAGACAAGATGTCCAGGCATGAGTCCAGGCATGGTCTGGTGTTTAGTGTCTTGTGATCTACAATGTCCTGCTGTGATAATTTTTGCCCTCTCCGTATAAACATCCGTAGTTGCTTTAAACATTTTTTTCCAATACTTGAAGTCTTTTAAATTATGGAAAATATATTCCCTTCTTGATGGGAATGTGACTTGCTAATATAAATAACTTTTCGGTACAGAGTAGACCATTATGTATTCTGTGATATGTTGCAAGGTCTTATCTCATGTATCACTTCAACTCTGTTGTATTACACTGTATTGGTTTGTTCTGTTCCCAGACGCTATTCGTTTCTAACATTGCTTCTTCATTGTCCTTGATGTGCTATGGTTTTGCGCCATAGGAAACTGATACACACATTCAGAAAACTGTGCTACAAGTTACTGTGAAGAAAACCTGGTGTTGCCCATAACAACCAATCAAACGTTTGCTCTCCTTTTCTAACCAGTAATGACAGGCAGAATCTTTTCTACAGTCAGCCGTGGAACTGTTTTTCATTAATACTCTCTAAATCTGTAAATCAAAGAGGTTTGTGTCTTTATTTTCTTTTAGCTGGTACTGGGCAGATCTGGATCATCCATAAAGCAACCTAGGCTTTCCTCTCAGGCCCTGTGGGCTCTGATGGGCCACAATTAAGCTAACTTCTTTGAATGTTTTTTTTTTTTTTTACATGATGGGAAAGGCAGGTGTTTAAACGGGGCCCAAGTCTCAATCGTTATTAGGGCCCAAAGGGGTCTTAATTAAACTGCTCTGGTACTGTGGTTTTACCTAGCTCATTCATTGTTGTTGTCTCTATAAAAGTAATTTCTAGGGATCGTTTGCTTCTGAATAGGTAAGCCTAAGCACGTCCAAGATGGTTTTGTTGACCATGAATATATTGGTTATATTGTTATTGTTTGCACTTTAAATATTGACTTCAATAAATATTAACTTATTGAGCTTAGAGGATAACTGATGAGTATTACATCTAATATACAGAATAATAGAGATTATACTGTATAGTATGATCAATATTGAAATATAAGAAGTTATCCAGGGGCAAAAATTTCTATGAACACCGTTTTAAAAACTCAAACTGTCGCTCAGAATTAGGGGTTTCCCTAAATAGTTAATTTGGAGAGTGTCCCGTGACAGAGCACCCTTACATTCTTTGGAGGCCCCAGTTTAGTGTATTGACAATTTCCTGCTCGTGTACTGATGTATTACATCTGTGTGTTATACAACAAGTCTAATTATGAATCATTCTCTTGTATCCGTTCTGGAAATGTTTTATTTGCTCTCTATTTAAGTTGTTTATCATCTACTGTTTACTTATTGTGTCCTTGGATTACTCTGAGCAGTGATATTTTCTTTCCTTATGTCCCTAACATGGGTAGTTTTTGGCTGATATGGTTGGGACTTTATGTTTATTTTTATTAGGTGTATGTAATGTATGGAACCATACGCTCAAGAATAACATATGTTTTCCTGTTATTGTTATTTTCCATGTTGTTGGGCGTCAGTTGTCAAGTAAGGGTGATAAAAGGGCAAAGGATATCTCCAAATATTAACAGGAAACAGAGGTTACCATTGGAATTTGACCCCAGTTGGGTGACAAACTGGATTCATTGTGGGTGTAGTACCCACAAATCCAACCTGGCTATATTGTAATTGAAAGACAAACGTCAGAGTAATACAGTTTTTTTTAGTTTGCCAGACTTTATAGCTATTGAAGTATGATGATTTCACTATTTCAGTCATTTCAATGAGTTTTTTGTTTACCTTTTTTAGTATGCTATTTTTTTCTATATTATTTTTTACTTAAGTATATGTACTGAAGTGTAAACTTGTTCTATTTGTACCAGTATAACTTCCACAGCTTCACAAAATGAAGGTAGTTATCTTGTGGACTAAACCAACATTTAGTTAGGAGCTTGTGATATGACTGCGTTCTAGTGAATGAGAAGGTTGCATTCTCATGTATAGAAGTCACAAAATGGCTGCCTGCAGTGTGTGGAGGTGATGGGTACACGTTACGGTAAACCATACTACTTGACAGGTCTGTTTGAGGTGGCCTCTGATATATGCCTGTTTAAAATGAAGAGAAATGGAGTTAAAAGGCAAGTGAAATATTGCCGAACAAACTGAAGAAAACATGTGGCTCTCCACTTAATGGCAACATCCTGCTGTGTTTAAAAGTAGCAACACATCTGCTATTATAGTTATGATTAATCACTATAAATTCCTTTTAGCTGATTCATTTTGTTATGATTTTTAGGGTGATAAACCTAAGGTGTGATTGCTCACTGGTAGAGACAGTATGAGCACCTAACAGAAGAAGTTTCAGAATAATCTTTGACATTTCAAGAATGCAATTGCTCATCAGGTTGTATAATGTCAAAAATAATTGTTAAATAAAGCTTGAATCATTTTATGTGCATGAAACCACTGGGTTTTAAGTTGAATCGATCCTGCAAGATATAAAAATGTTTTTTTTTCTTTATATTCCTCTTGCCTAAGATGGGGTTCAAGGCCCACCTCCCCCCCATTCGAAAGCTTATTGAGTTCTTCTGTTCTCCTCTTTGTATAATGTGACTGACCTCATACTGGCCACACGCTGAACTTGGCAGAAATATTGGGCAATTGGGCATGATATTGCAAAATTGACCCCAAAAATAAGCCCTATAATTTAATTGTAATAGGCATGTTGGTAAATCTAGTGGGAAGACAAGTGCTATCGGCCTGGTCGTGGGGGAAGGGGGGTTTTCCAGTTTAGTTATGCAGCCTGTTGGCCCTAAAAGCTGAATTTTGTCCAATGAGGAAGCCTTCATGTGTGGACAAATTAAACATTAATCCTTTTGCTCGGCACTTCCATGGTCACCGCGTTTGGAAGGTGTACACAGAGAGCCGTTGTCTTCTGAACACATAAAGATCCGATTAATTTCAGTGAGGTTAGTATAAGGCTTGTTGTGGGGGCTACAAGCTGTAATATTGTGCTACTTTCACAAGATTGCTGCTGATATCCGGTACAGATAGTAGTACAAGAGCAATACATGGTTTTTATGTGGTTCTTTTTAGTCTACTTATCAGTATAAATGTGTGTTTTCCTGGTGCAATGTGCACTTTAATCGGCTCACATTTGAACACCTAGGAGTAAATGTATCAAGCTGAGAGTTTTCCGGCGGGTTTGAAAAACCAATCGGATTCTAGCTATCATTTATTTAGTACATTCTACAAAATGATAGCTAGAATGTGATTGGTTGCTATAGGTAACATCTCCACTTTTCAAACCCATCGGAAAACTCTCCGCTTGATACATTTACCCCCTAATCTTAGAATTGAGGAGCTCTAATAGCCGCTGTAAGCTCCTAGTATGTTTACTTTCATTTGATGCTATGGATAGCCCCCAGAATGTGTAGTATACATTTGCTCACAAAATAATCATCTGTACTAAAAAGTATTATCTCCCTTGACATTATGGCTCATTACGTAAGTGGCGATTCTGCTATGTGATATTGTGTGTCTACTTTTGCCTACATGCACTATTCTTTTTATGGTTAACCACGTTTGCGATCCAAACTGGCAGTTTTTGCGGTTGTAAATGAATAGAAAAGTGAAATTTGCACGTATGTTTTCTTTATTTGCAAATTAACTAATTATTGTCTGTTGTTTAAAGAGTGGTGTTCTGTTGGCTGTTTTTGAACTTGATATGAAGGCTTGTTACGGTGTGAAATGCATGCGTTGCGGTGTACTCGATACCAGGTCTTGGTAACTGCAGTTTGCTTACAGGATGATTGGTGGATTTTACCAGCATATACTATTTGCTGAACATGCTTTTAAAAAAATCAAATCCTTGTATCTGGAGTATGAGTTTTTGTAGCAAACTTGCATGAATTTCATAGAGAAAAAGATAAGTGTCTCTTCAAGTGAGGAGTTAAAATTTAGCATATTTTGCTCTGTGTTATGAAAAAACTACAGTATTTATGCTTGTTTTTTTGTAATATATACAGTATATTATTGTATAGCTCATCAAGTACAAAAGAGGAAGTAAGTAATCGTACACCAGGAAATTGGGCTTAGTCTGCAGGTGTACACACTAGGTGTGGCTAGGAACCTTCATGTTTCACAGTGATAGATCAGGATGTGTGTACATGCATTATAAAGTTTTACACAGCTGTATGTGTGTATGTATATGTATGTGTGTGTGTGTGTATGTATATATATATATATATATATATATATATATATATATATATATATATATATATATTTTACATTACATCTATCACACGAATAGCAAGCATAGAAGACCATTGAGACATTTTCAAGAGATATAATACAGGAGCACTGGTCCAGTCATGCTAATATGGTGTATTTGAAGAAATGTTCTTTTTGCTGAAACAAGTTCACGCTGTGGGCAATGCACTTATTGTAATAAATCCGACCTGATTCCCACCAACCCTCCTCTGTCTCCTGACTGCACCAATGTCATTGTACTCATTCCCAGCCTGTTTGCTCGGAGCCTTATCACCTAAAGGTTGTGTTTAGTGCCCATAGTGGACAAGTCTTGTGGCAGCTGTCTCCATAACAACAGCGTGTGATGTCACGGCCATGACGACTGAGCCTTCTCTTGTTCCCAGGCAGAGTCCTGTGTGTGGGGGTTTAACACAAAGATAAACTGAGTGATCAACAGGCTGAGACCCAGAATGACAGGAAATCTTTCATACAATTTTCATGAGTTTTAAGCAGTATTTTCAGTGCGTGTTGATTTACTTTGCTGTTGTCTGTCATTTGCTTGTAACATCTATTTGAGGTTTTTGTTTTTGCGCATATTTATTTGATTGTTCATAAGAACGCTCATTCTGCATATATTTAAATCCCATAGATTGTAAGCTTGCACACAGGGCCCTCTTCTCTGTCTGGCGAAACATCCTTCCTTCCCTAATGTTACTGTTTAAATCTGGGATATTACAGCTCCCATTGTAGAGTACACCTGTGAATGTGCAGCACATTACACTATTCTGTTCTCTTTAAGGCACTCTTACATAAGGATTGTGTTCCCAAGCTTCCCACAAATCTAGAAAGCAGGTAGAGGTCCCTCCCATGGGACCCCTTCCCTTACAGTTGCTGCTTAACTTACAATCATCATATGAACAAAGGCAGGAACTGCCATCTTCTGAGTCCCATAAGTGCTGGAGAGGTGGAGCCGCTGGGCTAAATTACAGAGTTGTGGAAAAGGTATTACCAAACCCCTGAAATTGTGTTAGCCGCGGTTCGGCTGAATAGCGACTCCTTTGACCTCAGTGTTGGTGCTGGTTTCACAGGGACTGTGATGTTTGATGTAACATAAAAAATAAAAGGGCATCAGGCTTTTCCCTGCAAACGCTTAACTCGCATAACGCTATAATAAAAAAATAAGCCCCAGTTTGGACCATATAGGGCCTCTGGAGAGGGGGATCGATTTTGATCCAACCAGAAAAAAAAAATTGTTGACCGAACTCCCTTTCACTGGCCACAAGCGGTTTCCCATGTCAGGCTTTTGTGATTGGCTGGCAGTCTGATATCCGATGCATATCTTGATTATCCCATAGAAATATTAATTAGGTGCCCTCGTCAAAATACATAAAATATGTACAACATTTTGATCTTGTTCTGTGACACTTAAAAAATATATATTATATACACATAAACATGTCCTAGACACACAGTGCATTTTTTGTTCTCCATCTGCTGATTTACAGCCCTGCAAGGTTGACAGGTTCACATATGCCCTGTATTTAATCAATGATTAACTTGTATTTCAGCAAATTAGCATGTTAAATGACTGATACTTCTCTTTTTTTTTTTAAATTCAAAACATTAGTGTTTGCAAATATACACATGTGCAGTTAATCAAAGCATAATATATATATATATATATATATATATATATATATATATATATATATATATACTTACATACTTACACATACACACACACACACACACAGTTTTACAAGTCAAGAGACAAACGATCAACAGTGAACACATTCGTTTTAGTGATTTACAAACGGGGATCACATACAAGCCGTGCCTATATGCAGTTACTATTGCTCAAGAAAGTCTGTAAGCTTGACGCAGGAGACCTATTTGAAAGTGTAATAATATTGGAATTGGTGTTCCATTTAGGTGTAATGTTGGGATGATTGTCATTATTACAAGATGTGGAGAAAAGTATTTGAGTTGTGTCCAAGCACATAGAGGGAGAGAACGAGACTTGTGGTTGACGCTGATTGATATGTTTGTATTTATACTTGAAAGATGCATAGATTAACTGTTGGTTGTTTAGAACAGTCTTTGTGTATATGTTTATAGGTCTTTGTGTATATGTTTATATGTCTTTGTGTATATGTTTATAGGTGTTTTGGGAAATTGGGCTCTAATGGCGTGGCTCAGCTATATTTCAAATGTAGGCGTTGTTCAAATTTTTTTTATTTTTTTTTTAACTTTTATTTATTTTTGAGGTAGACAATAACACACAACATAATGGTTACATATTACAGAATAGTACTCAGCATGTTTACGAACATTAAATCTTTTTCCCATGCATTACAGGCAAGTTTCCTGACAAGATATACCAAAGAGATAGCACCTAGATGTTAACAGCAATAGAAGAATATATAAATGCAAATGCAGGGACACAGGCCAGCAACCCCTGACTATCCATATCTATCTGGGTGAAGTTAGTTCAATCGGAGGGCCCTCAGCCCATACTCGTAATTCGTACCAGGCCGTATTATGGAAGCTCCTCCACACTTGTGTACGTATATCATGCGGTAATAGACTTATCAAACTCTCCCATGTATTGAAAAATATTCAACTCTACTATTTTTGCGTAGTGAAGTTTCAATCCAATCCATATGAAAAATATGAGTGAAGCACTGCTCTACAGAACTAGTCGTACCGGTGCGTCGGCTTCGTACTTGGCAAGGAATGCCCGCTTTCACCTTCTTATTCGCTGATGCACCCTCCTCCACCTCAAACACCATCTTATGCTATTAATCCATGTGCTTTGGTGTAATTTGAGGTACTCTTCCACCATAGATGATTTAATCATTTTGAAGTTGAAAATGAAGCCCACTGTTTGGATGACACAGCTTTTTTTTTTTTTTTTTTTTTTTTAAATCCATAATTATCCATAAGATGTAAACAGATTGTACTTCCATCAGAGTGTTCTTGTTTTTGGGTACACGCAGATCCTTTTCACTTCATCTTGAGATGGCAAACAGCCAGGTTCTTCTGTCACCTGTGTTACTATTGGAAAGCCGTCAATTTCAACTTGCAGACAAATAGGCACACTTGTGCTATTAAAAATGCGCTTCCCCATCTTTTGACACTTGTAAGTAACCTTTTTACAGGTCTGAAAGTTTGTTTTTCTAAATCCAACTGACGATCCTTGAGAGTTAAGTTTAATGTGAAGAATTACATTAGTATAGTTGTTTTTGTCTATAATAGACAGGTTGTGATTGGAGGGCAGCGACATTTTTAAAACTATATCTAGAAATATTTGCCCAATTATGCATGTGGCTGTGAAATTTCACACATTTTGCTGTCCGAGTTTAGTCCTAAGTATCGCCAGTTCTACTTCAAACCATCCCACACAGAATAACTTCTTCCTGGCTCTATTGATAGGATAAGATGCTATTCTATGCAAAATGCAGCCGAAGCGTTGTGTGATTGTTTTTTGGCATGAAATCTTAGCTTATTTTTGCTCGCCGATGTCTATGACGAAATAAGCTAAGATTTCAGTACTGTATTAGCTGGAAGTGCGCTCAAGAGGAGCGTAACTCTGATATTGTATCACTGGAACTTTGCAGCTTGGTGAAAAGGCCTGTACACTTCTCTAGTTGTGGTTATAATGGTCATCTTGTACATCATTCAGTTTAGTATTGTGCTTTACATTTGTAAACGGTGGTCGAAGTGGAAATTTAAAAGTGGCGATATGAAAAATGTAATGGGAATGTAAGTGAATGGAATTCAATAGTTTTACAATGAAGGCAGTAGAAGTGGCGGTAAGGCGTACCACCAGATACACCCCCCCAATTTCGAACACTCATTGTTTTGTTAAACCCTTATTTCACTCTTGCTTCTCCCTGCCTTGCTCTTAAAGAAAAGCTTGTTATATTTCTTTGTATAATGAAAAATGTGAAAGAAAATGAAAAATCAATAAAACTTGGACTTTAAATTGTTCCCAGAATGTGGCAATTCAATTTAGAATAGCTGAGGTTGTATTGTAACATTTTGCTTTTATTTATAGAATTATATCGTAATTGAATGCTGTCTCTGTTCCTTTTGTTGTAATTGGTTAGAAGCAAGTCCTAATGGATGCCACTAGTATTTTATTTATTTTGACATGGTCAACAAGGCAAATGACCTGCAAGTTTAAAGAAAACTTACAGCTTGATTTTATTTTTTAAGAATGCCTGTAAATGCATTAAACATAGAAATTGAAGAGGCAAGTGCTACTGCCATTTGTCACAGCATGGATGTACATTATATGTAGCGATCTTGTAATAGACACATTTCTATATTGATGGTTTGCGTAGCTTGACCACTTTTTGAAGGTGTATAAAGCTGTATGAGTGAACTATGCTCGTACGGCATGACATGTATGGGACAGATGGATGATAGGAATGTGTGTTCACACAGGTACTCAACTATTTACAGCTCAGTAGCAGCAACCTAACAGTTATTCACTGATAATAAACAGAGGCTTTGTTGTAGTCACAAGGGCAAAGAGAAAGCAGTATAACTGTATACACACACCTGCAAAGTATTGTATAAATGTGTAGTTATTCCTTCTGAACAATGCTATAGACGCACACACACAAATAGACAAAGGGAATCTGAGCTATTAAAACAGGTGCTAGTTCCTATCCTTATCACACATAATTATTTTAGCATGATGGATAAAGCACTAAAGGGTTAACTTGTAATATAGATGTTCATTTGTTTTCAGGCAGCATTTTATATTGCAACAAGTTATATGATGATTCTCTATTGGGGGAGTTTAGGCTTCTGAATTGATGGCGGTCGTAATGGCAGATGTCAGACACCTAGGGGTAAATGTATTAATTTCCGGATTCTTGAGCTCCCGCGAGTTCTGCGTCTTCAGCGCTTAAATTTAAAGTGGCGCTGCCTTGTAAAGGGAAACTTCCCTTTACAAGGCAGCGCCGCTTTAAATTTAAGCGCTGAAGACGCCGAACTCGCGGGAGTTCAAGAATCCGGAGATTAATACATTTACCCCCTAGTGTATGTGGTGTATTCAGTATTGAAATGTCATGCAATAAGCATACATTTATGAAAGTGGTGTAAAAGTGCCACTATTTCAGAATACAATACTTTTAACTATGGAATTCTTAAAGCAGCAATCCCATAATAATAAATAAGTGTTCTTTTAGCATAAAACTCTATATATCAGGCTGTAAGAAGTATGCTAGTACTTATTCTTTTCCTTTAGTTTGTTCCTTCAGGTTGCTTTTAATGATTTATAACTCTGCACAGTTTCATGGACTACCATGGCAACCAAAGTCAGATGACACATCATAGTAGTGAGTAGAGGCTTTGAAATGCTCCTCTGAACTCTGTCTGCATTTAGGATAGATTGAAATGTGGATTTATGGGTGCTGAGAATGTCAGATAGCAGGAGGTTGCAGTAGTCAAGACAGGAGATGATGAGAGAATGGATAAGAGTTTTGGTAGCATGTTGAGTAAGAAAAGGGCGTATTCTGGCAATGATTTTAAGGTGGAATTGACTGGAGTGGGATAGTCTGGATGTGAGGAATATAAAGCAGAGGGCAGAGTCAAATGTGACCCCAAGGCAGCAGGCTTGGAAAACTGAGGAAATTGTAATAAGGCTAATCTTTGGAGGCCAGGTCAGCAGATATGCCACAGATTAATGAGTAATTGTCCAAAGTTAACTTCAAGGCAAGCCAGTCTTTGCACCTCTAGTTGCATGTTACATATATTCATACATCCACTAGATTTTGGACATGGCTGCAGGGTATCGCATCCATTGAGCCACATTAGCGAGGTTGGCACTGATGTTTGGCAGCACAGCCTGGCTCCCAGTGGGCATGCCAAATCATCACTAAGGTGTTCTGTGAGGTTGAGGGCAGGACTCTGGGCAGCACAGTCAGGTTCCAAACCAGGAAGCCATTTCTGATAAACCTTACTTTGTGCATGGGGGCATTGTCATGCTAAAACAGGGCATTCTCCAAACTATTATCACAAAGTTGGAAGCACACAAACTCTAGAGTGTCATTGTTTGCTATAGCATTAAGATTTCCTTTCACTGGAACTAAGGAGCCCAGGTCAAACCATGAAAAACCACCCAGACCTCCAAACTTTACAGTTATGCATAAGGCAAGCAAACGGTTTCCTGGCATCCGTCAAACCCAGGTTTGTCTCTCAGGCTGCCAAATGGTGGTTCTTCACACCAGGGAACGCATTTTCATTGCTCCAGAGTCGAATGCTGGTGGGGTTTATATCACTGCTGTCAGAGTTTAGATTTCTGCATGGTGAAACCCATTTCATGCAGCTCCCGAATGACCATGCTTGCGTTGACATTGCTTCCAGAGCCAGTTTGGCCATCAGTAGTGATTTTTGCAACCGAAGACAGATAATCTTTACTCAGTACCCGCTTCAGCACTCGGCAGTCTCGTTTATGAGATTGAGTGGTCTGCCGCTTTACAGCTGAGTTGTTGGCAGAAATTTGATTAACTGACTTGTTGGAAAGGTGGCATCCTATGTCAGTGCCACGTGGAAAGTCGCTGAGCTCTTCGGTGTGACTCCTTCTGCTAATGACTATGGAGATTGCATGGCTGCATTCTTGATTTTATGCAATATATAATGTGAGGATATGGGGTCTTTTAGATCATTCTGACTGATACCAGGTACAGATTCAACACCATTTTGAAGGTGTACTTTAACACAGCACAGCAAAACAGCAACTCTCCAAATATACAATACACACTAACCAAGTGAGCAGCAACGTGCTGCAGGTGATTGTTCAGGGTCTCTGGGTATGTGAATAGGGTCGAGTTCCTCTCCGTAATCCCACAGAGGGAATAATAACAGATGGTCCCACACAGACTAGCACAAGTCCACACAGGAGATTGAAGAGTAATTCCACACAGGAATAATGATGAAAATAAATCCACACTGGAAGTATAGATGCAATTGGCAGAGTATCACCCCCTAAGTCAGTGACTAACTCAGGCTCTCTAGATCTTACCTTCTACGTAACATTAACCTCACATCTTCCTTTTATGGTTAACTCGCCTCCCCCAGCAAATGCAGAACACCACACTGATATACACATATAATGTGCCAAAATTAACATTCTACTTTAAGTAACATTCACATATCACAGTGAAAAGTAAGGTTGTTTGATTTTGTTGCCTAGGTCTAGGACAAGGTCTTAATGAAAGACTGCTCACAATAGCCTTGTTAGCATACAACTAGAGATACAAAGACTGGCTTGCCTCGAAGTTAACTTTGGACAATAGCCTATTACCCATTAATACATGGCAATATCTGATGACCTGGCCTCCAAAGTTTAACCTCATTACCTTTGACATTCCTCACACAGTGATACATTTACAATATATATCAAAATAAATTATAGGTTACAACTTTAATAAAATGGTGCCTTATAGAAAGTCAATGCACCTAGACTATCTACTTGCAGATTGTAAACGGCACATTTTACCATTTAAACTATAATGTGACTTATACTAGGCAAATATTAAACACTTATAGGGAAGTACATAACTATGTTAATAATAATATAGGTTTATCTTAGAAATATATCACATTGGCATACTCTATATTCACAATATATAGCACGATTCATGATTGCACAGGTTTTGTTCATTGATCAATTTAACATATATATTTACAGCCACCTGGTTTTATTAGTTGTTATACAGAGTCTGATAAATACTTGTAAACGACTTCCGAAATGGTCTTCCTTCAGTGGTTGTGAACCTTCCTGACCACATGAGAGCTTACTTATCCCCAAATATCTATAGAGCCTTCTATATTGTCCTGGTCATACATACAATATAGATTGTGAGTCCAATAACCTATAAAAATACTTCTCAAGGAGAAATGTTTACAGAGTTTTCTAGGATTTTTTTTTTAAACTAATTGCAGTCTGATAAATACCCAGAGTTTCCCTGGTCAAATAAGTACCACTCTTTCAGACACTTATCTATTTCCTTTCACTTCCTTTCCTAATAAATACATAAAAAAGAATGTCTAGTTATTTTAATCTGTTACTCAATTTTTGGCTGATGACCTACAACAAGCATCTCAGTTAATGATACATTGGCTGATGCCATTTTAACGTCTAGATACTCATAGATATGCAAAAGTGAGTTTCCCAAAACGTTTCCACAAGGATGGAAGCACACAATTCTCTAGAATGTCATTGTTTGCGGAAGCGTTAAGATTTCCCTTCACTAGAACTACGGAGCCCAGGTCAAACCATGAGAAACTGCCATAGAGCACCATACTTAATAGTTGGCAATATGCATTTGTATAGGAAGTGTGCTCCTGGCATCGCCAAACCCAGGTTTGTGAGACTGCCAGATGGTTAATTGTGGTTCTTCACTCCAGGGAACACATTTTCACTGCTCCAAAGTCCAATGTTGGTGTGGTTTATATCACTCCTTTCGATGTTTGGCATGGTGAGCCGCAATCCATGAAGGTCCCGATGAAAAGTTCTTGTGCTGACGTTGCTCCCAGACACAGTTTGGAACTCGGTGGTGATTTTTGCAACGAAGGACAGATTTTTCTCGCTAGCCGCTTCAGCACTCGGCAGTCTCGTTCTGTGAGCCCACGTGGCCTGCCGCTTTGCGGCTGAGTTGTTGTTGCTGGCATAAATTTGACAATCTGACTGGAAAGATGGCATCCTATGTCGGTGCCATGTGGAAAGTCACTGAGCTCTTATGTATGACTCATTCTTCTGCCTATGACTATGGAGATTGCTTGGCTGTATTCTTGATTTTATGCGATATATAATATGGCAAACCATTGCACAGGAAAACTGTCTAGAGGAAGCTGATCTGGACTAGTGCCTTAGAATGCAAAGTAATATTTCCTATTTTCATTTCAGTGAACTATTTATTTATTTTTTCCCCATTTCCTGGATTTTAATAGCTTTATGTGTTATTTATATGGCTTGAGGGTTTTGACTTTTACTCCAATAAATCCAATGTAGGCTATTAAATAGACATAATGTGTGAAGTCATCGTTAGTAAGAGATGACATTTGGTTTTCATGCTGTCTTTACTTAACAGATAAAATGTAGCATCTCCTGCAGCAGGCTGTGTGGGTGTTACACTGTCATTGGAGAAGCCTGTGTAGAAGCAAGATGCCCACAGGCTTGTAATTGTTCTATAGAATAAAAAATGAATGCCCAACAAGTCTCTGTTTTATCACTATGATCACACACTTATCTCAACAGGATCAATTACCTGAATGGACATATTTTTGTTTATGCTGATTTACTCTACTTTATACATTCCAGCAAAGCATTCCCAGAACAGCTCTCCCTGTCTGTAAACTGACAGAAGGGTATGTCTGAGATTATATACACTAAAGTGGTAAAGCACAAATATAAATCTCTTAATTGATTGGTTGTTCGTTTTAAAGCAAACATTTTTAAATAGAACCATATCTCCTGGTGAGTCACCCAGCATCCACTATCATTAGTGGTGTCACTGTGTGCTGCTGTTTGAAATAGTAATATTAAATAAAGAGGTTTTTCTTTGTGCATTTTAGTACAAAGACAAACCTCATTATTGAAATATCCTTAAGTTAATTGCTCTGTTTTCACAAATGGGTCTAGTTATCACATTACAATGTTGGAAAAGATTTCAACCTATTTCATGTGTGCCCCTGGGATGTCCCCACTTATTCCCTTAACCCAGTGGTTCCCAAACTTTTGCAGTTCGCGGCACCCTTAGAGTCTCCAAATTTTTTCAAGGCACCCCTCCAAAATAATTACTGAGCAGTCCTGTTTTAGAAGTAGTTGGGTCAAAAAATTGTAATAAGTATTTAGGTCACGACAAAAATACTTATTTAGTTGTATGCAAAAATGCCCCTCTGCATCCAGAGACACTGCCCCCTCTGCATCCAGGGACACTGCCCCCTCTGCATCCAGGGACACTGCCCCCTCTGCATCCAGGGACACTGCCCCCTCTGCATCCAGGGACACTGCCCCCTCTGCATCCAGAGACACTGCCCCCTCTGCATCCAGGGACACTGCCCCCTCTGCATCCAGGGACACTGCCCCCTCTGCATCCAGGGACACTGCCCCCTCTGCATCCAGGGCCCTGTGCCCTCTGTCACGCTGTCCCCCTCCGCTGCCACCATCCTTTTCACTCTGCCCCACGCCAGACATAAAAAAAAGAGCAGACAGAAACGTACCAATCAGCGCGGCGCCGGGACCCAGCAGCCTCCTCTCTCCCGCAGCTGTCACTGAATAAAGACGTCAGTGACAAGTTGCTGCGGGAGAGAGGAGGCCAGGGCCGTCTCTTCCATTGGGCACGATGGGCAGGTGCCCGGGGGCCCTGCAGGCAAGGGGGGCCCATCCGAAGCCTAAAAAAAATTTAATTTTTTTTTTTTTTTTTTAAAATACTTACCTTGCGGTCACATCAGCGGTGATCCGGATCCCTCCCTGGTCCCCTCTTCCGTGCTGTGCTCGCAGTGAATGCAACCACAGCACGGAAGAGGGCAGAAGAGACTCAGCGGCGCGGAAAAAAGAAGAGGATCGGACTTAAGGTAAGTTAAGGGGGCCCCTATATATATATATATATATATTTATTTTATTTTTTTAGGGGCCCGGTACACTGCATTGCCCGGGGGCCCATAAAGTTGTTAAGGTGGCCCTGGAGGAGGCTGCTGGGTCCCGGCGCCACGCTGATTGGTAAGTTTCTGTCTTCTCTTTTTTTTATGTCTGGCTCGGGGCACCCCAGTGACAGCGCCGCGGCACCCTTGGGAGCCGCGGCGCACACTTTGGGAACCGCCGCCTTAACCCATACCCTTGGAGTTCCCTCTAGTACTCTTCCCCCAAACACATCAGTGGGTGATCTCTCTGGGGGGGCGGCTATCAGCATTGGCCAGCTGGTGGTTTTAAGAGAGTAAAGTCCTTTGATGACCTTTAAAATTACAGTTAACCTTCCAAACCAGGAATTCCGGGCTTACCCTCAGCTTAGACATTTCAGTCTGAGTATTATCAGTAACCACACAGTTCACAGAGAAGTATCTGTATTTGAAGCATTTTCCCTCTATGCATTTTTACAGTTGCAAACACATGTTGTAATATGCACCCACCACCGTCATCACGATAAGTCAGCACTTACATGTGTCCTGTAGTTGGTGCAAGTGACCTTGTGGACAGTAAAAATAACCAATATATTAGAAGGTAACAAGGAAATGGCAGGTACTCCTTTACACCACGTCTACTGTTCCCCGGGAGTGTATTTCCTTCCTCTTGTAATTTAAAGGCAGACAGTTATGGAACATTGCAACAGGGTTTGTTTTTTTTGTTTCCTTAATATATGTAATCTATTAATATATCTGGATCATATCACCGTTTGCCCTACCAGCCACTTAAATCAGAAGTGCTTTGTTTTTTTTGTTGGTTAACAGTTATTGCAGATCAGGATGATCTAGACCAGTGATGGGTAATAGGCGGCCCTTAGAACCTTCTCCTGTGGCCCTTTGAGCCTTCTCCTGTGGCCCCCAGCTCCTTCCTGCTTTGTCAGATTTGTTTGTTCTAGCTTGTAACACTTGTTTAAAATGCCGGTGGTATGTTATTACAGATAGGTGTCTTTCTTTGTTTAAATGTATTGTTCTAACTTATTACTGACATTAAGGATAATGTGCAGCCCTTTCAAAGGTTAATGTTTTAGTTTGCCCATCACTGATCTAGGCATTGGTGTTTTGTGTAACTGTTTTCATGGTCCTAGGTTTTGAACCTCTGGTACGTGTACTCTAAGGGGCAGATTCAATTGTCTGTGATGTTCCCAAGAACATAACGGAGGTGCTTTTTTTTTTTTTTCCCCTCTCGTTTCAGTAACGCTGAGTTGTGCTCAAACCCCTACTATGGGGTTCGAGTAAAAATCAGTGTTACTTCCGTCAAAAAATATCCGTGCAAGGTGTCTTGTGGCCGTACTTGAGGTACGGCTTGCGGATATTTAGGGTATTGAATCTGCCCAGAAGGGTATCTCATATTCAAGGGTTCTTATGTCTTTATGTATAACTCAACATAACATTACATTTATTATCCAATAATGAAACGTATCCAAAACTACTACTACTTTTTTTTTTTTTTTTTTAATGTATAAGCAGTGGTTTGGTTTACATTTACACACAGTGGAGGCACTTAGAATATATAGACACACTTTAGGGGTTACTTGGTAAACATTTACCATCACATGGGAGGAAAAAGAAAAGACATGTTTAAGATCAGGCTTGGTTTACATTGGCATATAGGGACATGAAATGAATCCAAGTGTTGTCTGATACATGTGAACAAATGTTATGTTAATAGTTTAATATGCTAGTTTTTATGTTTCACTAGTGCGTTATATGACATTATCTCTTTTCATGCAATTCTTCCAGGTGCCCAATTGAAATCTCTCCTAATCTCCCTTCTAATGCCATAGAATTAGCAAACTCAGAAGCAGAGGTCCTGTCCCACCTCTCCACCCGCCGGAATAAATGCCGGGTGTCGCCTACTCAGCCGGGAGCTTCTGGGAAGCTGCCACCTCTCAATCAAGAGAGGTAAGTACTTTTACCTTCCAGTTAGAGGCATGGTTTTCTAGCATAGTAAATATAATACAAACGCTGATATAGTTACAAATCGCAGGTGCCAAGTAGCCACAGGATTCACAAACCTGGTTTTGGTGTCTAACTTTTGGCAGTCATTTTTGCTGTATTGTTGATTCCTTTTAAAACATCAGATATTTAATTGAATGGTCCATGAATTCCATATTTTGTCCAACACTGATTTAAGGTTTATTTGAGGTCTAAAAAAATGTAACATTCCAATAGCGTAAGAATGATTTTATCTTCCATTTGTCCATATTATTTTGTTTCTAATATAGTCCCTATTATTGTTTTGACACAAGGTTGGAGTAAGGAGAGTTGTTGACAGTTATACAAGTAACAAAGTACATAAGTTTCAACTGACCTAAGGTCGCCAAATTGACCAGAATCGGAGCTCATATGTTGCGCCATCTTGTGTATTTTACTCTGAATTATATTTAACCCAATCGTTCAGTCTGAGTTTTTGTTTTTCTTCCTAAAGGGTTCCTTTACTTGAAATTAATTGTAGCCGCCCACCCCCATAAGGCTAATTCATTTTTGTCACAAGGGGAGTCAATTCTGTGTATTGTAAAACATTTAAACATTTTTTAATTAAATATTTTTATTGGTATTCCAAAACCGAACAAAACCCAAAATACTACAAAATAGTCCAGAGATACATGATTCATACAAAGTACAAATAAATAAATGAAATATGTATATTTGTGTCGCTTTATTTGCCATACCCTTCAAGTGTAACCTAAAGAGACAAGTGGCCGGTGACCGTGGAGGGAGTGAAATACCTGTTTGGTTTTTTTTTAATACAATAAATGACTTTAAGCCAAAAGGCATGAATTGTGGGGCATTCCCAAAGGTGTTGCCAAAATGTGCCGCACTCATTTCCACACTTTGGGCAATGAGGAGTACCAACAGAACCAAATTTTGCTAATCGGATAGGAGTTATAAAGCCCTATGTAAAATATAGACCTGAATTTATTTGAATCAAAAGCAATCAATAGAATATTGTGAACTTTTAAGAATAATGCCCCAGTCTGTGTATTGTAAAAACATTTTACTGTTGATATAATATATGGCATTAAATTTTCATAATGTTCACTGCACTTACGTAATTAGTAAGTTTATAGTTGTTTGTCGAGCTCACAGAATAATAAAAGGCCTGTGTGATCTGAAGTTACCTCCAGCCATAAAATCATTTTGGGGTGCCAAATAAAATAAAGCAGCAACTGGAACTAGTTCATACTTATTCAGTGACTCTGGGGTCTTCGAGATCTTTAATTATTGCAAAATAAACCTTTTGGATATAACAATTCTAGTGGGGAAAATAGGACTGTCCTGGGAAAAGACAGCACATAACAGCTCAGTTTAGATGTGGCTAAGGGATAGTGATTGTTTATTCATCCAGTAGGTTAATATCACTAGTACAGGTGGCTGTCATTGTTCAGGACTAATCACTAATGGTATATTTCACATTCTAATCATTCTTCTTTTATCTCTTCTGCAGCAGAATGTCGTGGTTTAGTGGCATCCTGGTCCCTAAAGTAGATGAACGTAAAACGGCATGGGGGGAGCGCAACGGGAAGAAGGGCAAGCGCAAAAACACTTCTCTGTGTGGCCCCCGTTACATGAGCTGCCTTCAGGACCCTGAGATGGAGCGCAACAGTCGCAACAACTTTAGCCTCCGCTGCACTTGGCAAGAGGACCATTACGGAAAGAAAGGGGCAGGGGGTGACCTGGGTCTCAAATCCGTAGCCCTTGGCTTTGAGGACGGGGAAGTCAAAAGTTCAAAAATGGGTTCAACAGAAGGAGTGGGCTTGGATGAGGGTGAGCACCACCTGACCCCCAGGGAGTGCTGGACGAGGTTCCTGCAAGTGTTCCAATCAAAGAAGTTTCAGTCTGCCAAACTTGAACGCCTTTACCAACGCTATTTTTTTCAGATGAACCAGAGCAGCCTGACCATGTTAATGGGTGCACTGGTACTGGTATGTCTGGTTATGCTCATTTTTCATTGCACTCATGGTGAGCCCCAGGTACTGTATGTTTCTGTACTTGCTGTTGCCATGGCCTTGTTTCTGTCACTCATGGTGGTGTGTAACCGTAATGGCTTCCACCAGGACTATATGTGGATTGTCAGTTACCTAGTTATTGCCGTCCTATTTGCAGTGCAAATTCTTGGGGTTCTTATGGTCAACCCACATAGTGCCTCTGAAGGGATCTGGTGGAGTGTGTTCTTCATCTACATCATCTACACTCTGCTTCCTGTGCGCATGAGGGCAGCAGTGTTGAGTGGGGTTATCCTCTCCTCTCTACATCTCATCATATCTTGGAGGCTTAACATGACCGATGTCTTTCTCTGGAAACAGGTAAGAACTCCTTCCACTTTTCTAACATCTTTACCTTGTAAATCTTAGTATTAAACATTATGTGTCTGCACATTGTAAACGTTATTGTGTGTCCTGCAAACTTCGCTATAAGGGTAGCAGATAATTGTAGCAATGTAACCTAGATTGCCAAATTACCTGGTATGGAGGTTGGTTTGTGATGGTAACAAGAAATATAAGTGAAAAGTATAAATCATTATGATCTTCAAGTGATCCTCTCTCAAAGAATTTTCAATGTAAATGATTTTATTACTTGTGGGATAATTGGTTGTAAAATTGAAATGTCATTTTTATTTTTATTTTTGTTTTTGTTTCACTTTTTTTTTAAAGTTTTGTTACACAGTATCATAGACAAAAAATAGTTGATGCAAAGATTGATCACAGATTATATTACATATTTCAAGTGTGGTAAAAAAAAAAGCTACCTCATCACAGGTCTGTCTGTACCCTGGCTCATCAGTGGAGTCATGGTGCTCTTATAGTGTATCTGTCCTTTATATTCAGTGAATGCATCATATCACTAGGAACTACTGATATCGCTAAGGTATGAAACACAATGTCTGGCAAATTTATATAAATCCCAACATTTAGAATCCTGAAAGAGGGACAATATAAGCCTGCCACCTTCTGTTCAAACTCCACCTATAAAAGGACACATTTGTGTAAAACTTCACCCACTTTCTGGTTAAGCCCCACCCATTTTGCAGTCCGCAAATCGTGACCAATGGGAGGTATGAATTTCCTCAGGGATGTCTCGCTCCTACTAAGCTGCTAGGCAGTATTCTCATGAATATTGATTTGACTAGGTGGCCCTACGCTGTACTTTCCTCTTTCTGGAAAAATTGTATTTAGTGGAAATACGCAACACAAAGCACGGTGATCTGATTTATTATTGTTCATATTATGACCCGTCCACCCACTGAGTTGCTGGTCTGTATGGAATGTCTTCTCTCTCTCTTGCCCAACATTCCAATTGACCATGTGATTTTAAGATCGTAGTAGGATTACTTTACTAAGGGAAGAATGTAATTGTGTAGCTTTTTATGTAACACGTTTATGTGTATATAGGCTCAAACAATGATGCATATATATATCGAATAAATGCTAGATCAACATAAATTAAACAGGAACATTATCCCATTTTGATGAAATACATATTTAGTCATAGATGCAGCATCATTTGTTATTGGTGCGTTGTATGGCTAATTTATATAACAATTAAGCCATTGTGGAAATGTTTTAATATTCTTGTTTAGGTGTGGAAAGAGGTATGTGTTCGGGAATGTCCTATATAAAGGGCATTAGTAATGTAGATTCAGTTCATCATGTTTTGTATATGTTTAACTATCCTCTGTGAGTTGAAGGTGCTGCAAATCTGGTACTAGTACTGTGTACTTCTATACACAGAACGATCCATGACCAGCCAAAATCCATTTCTAAACAGTAAAATTGGTAGAGTGCAGGTTTTGAAGGTCAAACAATTAGATTGTATCTACAGAGTGCACTGGGAGAGATATAGGAACACCTTGTCATCCTTTGATAAATGTTCTGAACTATTGTTCATAACAATGCAGTATAATGTTGACAACTTTTCCTAATTTCAATAAACGACCAAGGGTTTTGTTCTTGGAGATTTTTACCTGAAAAGGCCCCTATTTTTTATTTTTATTTTTTTTTATAATTTACAACTGCACAAAAAAATGTCCTCTTTATTCTGAATGTTAGATGGAACTCTTACTATATTATTATATGGCAATGCTGCTTCAAAGAATGAATAATATATGGACCGATTAAACCATGTTTCCTGGTTTATTATGTACAAGACTGGTGCTGCTACAGTATCTTTAAAGCGCAAGTAAAGCAGGGATTTGGCACCAAACTGCTCCTCAGCAACAGCGGGAAAGGAAAACAGAGACTTTCAAGGTAGACAATATAAATGCAGATGTGGAAACAGGAGTGAGCTTACACTCTACTATAAATATATCATATGTTTATCATATGTATATCATTACTATAAATATATCCGATGTTTCTTACTGAGCTGAGTAATATACATGAAATCACTTAAGGGCTTATACTTCTCTAAATATGTCTACCAACAGGTTCCCTTGTTCGGAGGGAGGTGCTCCTCTAACTAAACTAGCAGATGGTGTCAGACAGGTTTACAGACTTGGTTGATTCATACACAGTGGCAAAGTCAGCTATTCAAATTGGGTTTCTCAGCTCTTTTTGACCTATGCCAGATCCCATTGGGATACAGCCCTAAATATGTTGCAGGAACTTCAGCTGCCTTAACATAAAACTGCTGCAGTAAAAGCCAGGTTAACAATGATCAATGTGTGTTGCATATCTCAAATGTGTGGTCTAGCTGTCATTTAAGTATAGATTCTGTCTAGAACACACTCGCTGCGCTATGAAATATGCAAATAACCAGAATGCATGGAGTTTTCTCATTTCATAAAACACTTTTGCTTTGCACAGTTCTGCATGTACTTATCAGGTGGAGTTGTTCTGACATTTCCTCATTGGGTTTCCTGTTTGGTGCCTATGTTAACCTAGCCTTAAACAATGTGGATATTGGCTCAAGTGAAAGTATACAAGCGCATGCACTGCTATGGGGCCTTTAAGCAGCGTTAAGAACAATTTTCTATTGCTGTTTATCACAGCGACGGGAAACTTTCTATCAATGAAATGTACATTACATTTTCAGTGGGGCAGCTGAGTTAAACTCAACTCCCCGACATTACTGGTTGGCAGCAGTAAGAGGAGTCTTAATGCTTCGCCAGCCAGTCTTGGGTCCATCTGCACATCTGGTTTGCTAGCTTGAGCGTGCGCACTGGAACTGCAACCCCCGGACTAGGGCTTCCAGTTCCACTACTAAATAAAATATTTAAAAAAGAAAAACGTAATGGAATCAGCGCTTTGCAATATGAATAAACAAAGCCTGTCTTCAAGTATTCTCCCCTGCTACCACCATCCTGAGATGCTTTCCATGAGAGAGCCTTTGCCAGAGCCGTCCGGCAGTACCCCACCATAGCTTAAACCAGTTCAGGGACTTTGATAAATAGGGAGAAGCCCTAAAGTGGTAGTTTTCAGAGCAGAAAGGGTGATTCTTCCTATCATAAGTAGGTCCCTGTAACACGAAAAAAGCGTTGTTATTAACATGAATTTACAAATAAAAAATCCATAATGGTTTTTAAACAACAGTACTCTCTGTTTAGGAGTCTTGACAAACATTTAAAAACCAACTTCAGGCACAGTAACTTTTAATACTCGGCGTCCTCATACCAAAGAGTAGGTTCCTCCTCACAGTGTCAGAACAATGATAGACTCTTGTGTCCACAGTGGAAACTGCAGAGCGTCTTTAAAATAGGTCTCTTATGTGAGCTCACAGGAGGGAGTAGAGCTGTGTGGACTCCTTTGTGATTAAATACAAATTAATTTTTATTTTTGAGCTGAATAGTTGCTCATGACGTGGAAGATGGGAAGAGGGATTACACGGTCCTCTCCACACATTGAGCTGTAATGACAGAACCTGATCTACATAACCAAATTCTAGTGCTGGCTTATTTTGTTAGTCAAATAAATTAAAGAAACGACTATTGTTTGGATCTCACCACTGAACCTTTCTGTGCACATGTCACGGGTTAGGGTCACTAAATCTATCATTTACTTTTCTTATGCATCTGAGAGCAAACCGCTGTTCTTTCAGCAATCGTTTCAGATTTCATGGCATTCAGCAGTGTCCTTTTAAAGACAGGAGCTCAGATGTTAATAGGAAAAGTTCTTGCCGTACAGTTTTAGCCTTAAAATGTCTTCATTTATGATAAGTTATTCAAACTACATATGTATTTGTGGTTGCATTAGGAAGGTAGAGCATGGGTTACTCAGATGCACATTTCTTAAACTACCATCTGACGGTTGCTATAACTGACAAGGCTGGCCTCGAGCTTATGTACACTGTCACTTTAACAAGTCATTGTTCATAATAATTACAGAACAGTACTAAAATACACACACAACCTCCTGATGGCGCACAGTAGTCCTCAAAATAGATGTATAGATATAATACAGAAAGCAACCCTGCAGCTAGCTGTGCATGAAAAATGTGAATTTTATAGATAAGTACAGCACTGAGGGTTGCCTGCGGTACCAATTATAATAATCACAACTCCAAAAACATAATAAGTTTAATACATTTATTATTGCATTAAACCTATCATATTAGAAGAGTAAATTTAAAAATCACATATAAAAGCAATTAATGCTGTACAGGAGCCAACAAATATTCGCTCTTCAGGAGCAAGTATGTGTATAAATATCACCATGCTGGAATTTGAAAATATATATGTGGCGTATTGTACCAGCTAGGGGAGTGTCATACACTGCAAACCAAGTACCGCAGACTGAGAGTGTCCTTCCACACACCACTGGACATATAAGGGTACTTACCCACTTATGCGGATTTCCAAAATAGGTTTCCCAACCCTTCCACTTTAATAACATGTTCACAATCCTGTAATGAAGATATTCCTTTGTCACCTCCTAGGTCATAGATAGCTCCGTTCCAATTGGTATATTTGGGAACAGTAGTACCAAACAAGCTCCTTCTCATAAATGTATAAAGTTAGCATCCAGGCAATCAGAAATATGTAAATAGCCCCAGCGTGTTTCTTTACCCTAATTGCTGATTTCTTCAGAGGAAATCATCAGTTGAATTGATATCCTGCAAACAGAGTCAAAATAACCCTATTATTCACCTTTCCACTAGGTCACTGCATTTCCAGGGGAGTGTTAAGTTTAACCTTGGCTCCTAGCTCTTGGAGAATGTTGTCAGGCCCTGTATAAATGATCACTCATTCTATAATAGATGGGTTTTGTTGACGCTGCACTTGTTGACTCAACAAGTTCAGTGTGTCTACATGGTTAAAATGGCGACAAAAACAGTGCCCCCCCCCCCCCCTCCCACAACCAACCCCAGGCTAGTCAGCAAGGGGCTACCTCTACAGCTGGTCTGTATCAGAAAGCAAGTAGCATTAATGCCCCTAATTTATCATTTGTATGAATATAAAGTACACTGGGGAGGGGTATCCACAACACTGCATCTTGTTTGAAACAGCCGATTGGCAGTAGCATAGCGTTGAGCAGTGCTGAACTATTGGTGTCGTTCGGGGCGTTCTTTATGTATGAATCATAGTTGCGTGATGTTTGGTATGTTTAGTAGAGTGAAGAGTAAATGGACTATAGCGATTTTAAAAGTTGCATTTCTGTGTTATCATGGTAAACATGGAAACAATTTTGTAGCGAGTTGTTTATTAACTTGGCCAGAAATGATATTTACTGTAGACATATACATTGTCTACACATAATGACCTACTGTTGCTTAGCAATTCGCAAGTTCAGTGACCAATTTCTTATACACCCTCTCTCTTACATGAAAGCTGTCAGAAATGTTTAATCGCATGCTCCAAGGCCTCTCTGCCCTCTTCTAAGATTGGTGAAAGGCTGTTTTAGGTTTGTTTTACCAAAAGCAAGAACTATATATCGGGTCTCATTTAGAGTTTGTTGTAAATCCGGTCAGAAGATGCAATTTTGTACCTTGGTATGACCCTGTTGCATTACAGGAGGGGTGAAATATAAAATGTGCGGGCAGATTTAGAGATTGGACGAGTTCAGTCAATACATAATTGATAACAATCCAGGCCCACCGCCTGCTCTGGTAAGTGGGGTATCATAGGAGCCATGGGCACATTTAACCCTAGTGCCCATTTTAAATATGAATATTAGAAAGGGTGGATAAGGACCACAGTGACTACATTTAGTAGAAGGTGCATTTGTTAGTTTAAGGGCTCTTAGATAGAAACAAAGCATTTGCAGCATAATACAGAAGTGGTATGAACACAAGCACTTTCCCAGCAACACCTAGGAGCCACATTTGTGTTTTACAAGCAGGTGATAATGACCAAACAGGAACACTGTGTTCCCACTAATCTCTGCATACCTGGGTCATATCGAACTAGAGAATAATGACAGTAATTATCTGCTAAAGACACCACTATCTTTATGTAGAAATGGCAAGGCCAAATTATTCCTGCTTCCTACTTGAAAGTGCTCATGATCTAATCTTCTCATGCCAGACCTATATAATTAAATCATATGCAAGGTGACATTGAGTAGATTTGAAGAAGAAAAGAAAAACAAAAAATACAACCTTGCCACTGCCAATTATATATACCCAGATTGTGTGTGCCACCCTATTGCCAGAGATCACGTGCTAAATGACATGAATAGGATGAAACTGAAATATATACTTCACTTTATGGGGGAGACATTATGATGTGGAGATCAGCGCTATGTCTGGCTGCACGCATTGCCAGCATTTACTGTAGGAATCTCTGCAGATTTTTTTCTATGGGGTGCGTTGAAAAATGAGCGGAGATTCCAGCCATAACATCGGCGCGAGGTGTCTCCGCGGACGTCCCAGAGATGTTTCGCGCCAAATTAAACCTCATCTTATTAGTCAGTTATCTAACTGCATTACATTTAGTCAGGCTCATTTTCTATGGATACTCCTAAATAGTTTCAGTGATGGTAGACATGCTATGTACAAATATATATCCAGTTTAGCAGAGGTTTCACACAGATAACTTGCCACAAATAAAATATTTGTCTTGGATGAAATCAGAAAGTGAGTAATGTTAATGTTCCTCCATCTAAGATAACTCCAACCAAAACTACAAAAAAATAATTTTGGCTAGAGTTTAAGCAGATACTTCTCCCTGATTCAAACACGTTAGTGTTACGTGGCATGGGATTGTTGTAGCCATCAAGGACTCTTGACCAACAATGTGTGTGTGTATATATGTATAATATATATATATATATATATATATATATATATATATATATATATATATATATATATATATATATATATATATATGTATATATATGTATATATATATAATCTCCAGACGAAGATACAAATTCTGTTAAACTTGTGGAGTTCTATCCAAAACAAAATATTAACTTTTGGGTAGGATTTTGAGGCAATTTTCACTCCAGAATAAAAACAAACTGGACGCTGAGTATTTTATTCAGCCCTATGTCACCATAGAATTTAGTAAAATGACACACTTCACCCATTAGTTTACAGGGGATTTTAAGTCTGAGGGCTGTGATTCTTATTAGAACTGTCACATGCGTTTTTAATGCTGAGTAACATGTCTTCTAATTCATTTGAGCAGTAATTACCCAACGCATGTCACGCAGACAAATTCACTGAAAACATTGCTCCTTTAAAAAGGAGCACAGTCCACAAAAGCGACAATGAGTGTGATAATGCTAGAAGAGATGGTTTCTAGTGTCATACTCATTTATATGTGCTAAAATATACATTTTATAAGCAGTTAACAATGTCACTGGATACAAGCTGATCTAAGAAAAGAGTTTGAGAACAATTGGTGTGCAGCCATGGTTTTCTTATTTTTTATTAAGAATGTAATTATTATTTATTTTGTACTGACTGACACATTACTAAAATCATAACTGCTATTTGTTGCAGAAGTTTTTCTATGACGTACCTCCCCGGTCTTGCTTAATGTTTGCACCATTGCCTGAATGAAAACCATTGGCTATTTACATTATTTAGATTTGCACGCTAATGTGTCCTGCTATTGCCAGTGGTGTCTCTCTGCAAAGGCAATGGAGAAGACAAATTCAATAGTGTTTCTTAGTGCTTAAAGTGGCATGGACCCTACCATTGCGGCTTTGGTGTGATGGTTGCTACAACATAACCATTAAGGTTAAGGTGAAGTGGCCTAAAATGAATAGAAAAAGTCCTTCTCTGTACACCTGGATGAATCCACATCTATTATATGTTTTATTATATACATTTGGTTATCTGCAAATATTTCCTAAAGCCTGTCTGTATTCCAGCTGAGCTAGCTTTCCTTTTATGTCACTTTAATTACTTTCTATGACATGGATACAGTCACAAAAATCATGTTTGCTTATTTTAAAACACAAATATATTTGACTATTGTTAAGATGAAAACCTGCTGTAGCAACAAGTGGTGTTGGCTTTAGCAACCAATCAGTCATTTTTGTAGTACAGCAAAGAACAGTGATAGACATCCTGATGTACTTCAAGGGCCTCATGGGCAGCCCTCTGTCCTTCAAAAGGGCCGCACATTACTCTTAATCTCGGTAATAAGATAAAACAATACATTTAATCATTGAAAATGACAGATCTGTAATAACATATCAGCAGCCGATTCCAAGAAGTGTTACAGGCTCTAACAGACAAATGATGAGGGCCCAGGTGAAGGCTCAGAGGCCATTTGCGGCTCTAAGGATGCCCGGTTGCCCATCGCTGGCCTAGAAAATGAAATAAAGTTTCTGGTTGCTATAGGCAACACCACCTTTTCTATGCAGTTACCTATAGAACAGTTTTCATAAATAAACACCCTGCATTTTCAAGTGACATCAGCTTCCCATACATGTGACCACATCGGCTCAAAACAGCCACATGGTTGGTGATTAAAGAGTGGTTACAGGTTTGTCAGATTCTCATTGCTACTGGCAGAATAAGAAAATGAAGGGATAGTGACCACAACCTGTGTGCATGGTTGTTGGTCAGCCACTAAGATTAGACCCTTTGTGATCTGATCACAAATCAGACCTGTCCAGTTTAGCCAACTGCATATGTGTGGGCACAGATCCAAGTGTTTAGGGCAGTGGTTCCCAAACTTTTTCAGTTCGCGGCACCCTTAGTCTCCATAATTGTTTCAAGGCAGCCCTCCAAAATAATTACCGAGCAGTCCCATTTTATTAGTATTTGAGTCAAAATAACATAATAAGTATTTAGGTCAGGACAGAAATACTTGGTAAGTTGTTTGCAAAAATAATACACATAAATCCAAGGGAAAACAATATTTTTATATATTTTTTCAATTATATTTCTGTCAAAGATTAATTTACAGGTAATATTAAGAGGAATAAGATCAATCAAAATAAAACATATACAAAAATCATCACACTGTGCCCCTTCATCTGTCTATGCCACTCTTCATCCACATTCTTCCCCCTCCTTCATTGTTTTGCCCCTCCATTGCTGTCTCCTTTCACCTTCCCCTCCGTTTCTTTACTTACCATACTTGGCCTTCTTTTTTCTAGTTCTTCTGTTTTCTCTTCTATCTTCTTACCAATGCGGCGGCGCCCGGGACCCAGCATGCTCCTCTCTCCTGCCGCTTCTCACTGAATGTCGGGCGTGATGATGTCAGTCATTCGGTAAGAAGTGAGGAGGGAGGAGGATGCTGGGTCCCGGGACGCCGCTGGATTGGTAAATTGTTTTTTGTTATCCCCTGGCTGCAGCACCCCGTGACAGCGCCGGCGCACACTTTGGGAACCTCTGGTCTAGGGAATGATTCTTAAAAAGAAAAAAAAAACTCGCTGATTTTGCAAATTATTAGGAACTGTTCAGCTGCCTTTTGGTAGAACAATAAGCGTATGAAGGTTTTTCTTACCTGTCTGCTGTTCTAGAGATTTCATCTAAATTCTATAGAGTTAGAGGAGTATAGTCTTTTTATAATCTTTTCATAGACAGTATAATAGAACTTGACATATTGCTTTTACTTTACTATAATGTTACTACACTGTTTACTGTTACCGCTTGGTAAAATGCATCGGGAGTTCTGTATAAATGCAGCAGAGAAGGATTGAAACACATTAATGAATGTGCTTCTACTGATAAAGTGAGTCACCAGGGGTATGTGAAAAAAAAATTAAACAATTTCTTTAACCTTTAGCGATTAGGTGATGATGCAGCTTTAATCACTTGCTCCTTCCCTCCTCCTCCATTTTTGTAGTATAGAACCGGCAAAACATTTGCGTTTGCCACTTTATAGTGTCTTTGAAGATGATTGGTGAGCAGTCAGAAGCCACAGACTCCCTGGTTGTGGCTTCTGATTGAACCACCCCACCTATCGTCAGACCGCTCCGGTGTTCAGCCAAAGCTGTGAGATGAACCACAAAAACTCCGGAAAAATGGCTGCAGGAAATAGGCCATTGTCTCCAGGGAGCGAAAGAGCAGGTTAGTAACATTATATGATTAGGTGGTAATACAGCTTTAGCATGCAGCAGAATATACAGTCTGTTTGACTTTGGTAGGAGCTGTACTGAATGTCAGCATGGCTTAAATTATCTGTGGAAATGCACGTCACACAGGAAGATCAACTGGGTAACAAAAAGCAGCAGTAAAAGTACATTTTACATTGAAAAGAGTCCCTGAGGTGTAAACTGCAAGGGTTAAAGTCTTGCCAGGTTCTTCTGCTCAACATAAAACATCTGTGGTGGTTTCTGTTCAATGACAATGGTTATGTGTATAAAACATTATTTGTTATTGTTTATAGTTTCACTTCACACTGCTTCCTCAAGGCTTTACTTCCTTTTCAAAGATCCCTGATCAAAATCCAGGTCTGACATGCCAGCATAAAACTAGAATGTAAAGTTTATTTGTCTGCATAAAATGGAAGGAGACAATATTTGGGATGAACTAATATTTCCCAGAAGTCAGCCTTTCGATTCTTTAGGAACCAGTGACGTCGGTGAGTTTGGTTCAGTCAACAAAATGGCTTCCTCCACTCTTTGTGGTTTACTGGAACTACTCAACATGTACCCATTACCAACAGAGACGAGCATACAACCATAAATATCAGGAGCAAGAATAAACTGCTTCAAGTACTGTACCATACCAAGGTGTCAAACAAACCACAGCTATTTTTGAAGCACTTGTCTAAAACATAGGCAGCAGATTTCTCTGGCTTTTCACTTTCCCTACATTCTTTGGCAAAATCCCAGAATGACTTGCACATGACTTCTTGGACCTGACTGGCACATTTTTATTTTTAGGTTTAGTCCTGAATTATTATTTGGCTTCATTAGACACGTTTAATTGCCCTTAAAACATGACTGCATGGCTCATTTAAAAAAGAATTAACCTGGGATTTTCCCAGTTGTTTGTCAGTTACCTTGCTTACACCACCCTTGTAACATTAGTACTTGTATTAACCGTATGCTTGCAGAGTAGAATTAAACTATACACATACAGCAACATTAGGCACTGTCAGGAGAGGTAATGGAAAATAATTGTTTTAGTGTAGCTTAGATGGTCTCTGGTTCTACATATACTTCCCCCTGTCATGTTGGGACAATACAAATGTTGGGGAGGCACTGATTATCTATGAATTATTTTAATTAAACACTTTTTTTTTTTTAATATCCACAAGAGCAGTGTACCTATAAAACCACCTTGAATGAATGAAATGATCTGGGTATTTGAAGCATGTACCTAGGATGGAGCACTTAAGAAGGGACTATATACAATATAATAGTATTTATTATAACAGAATAGTATATATTAAATTGTATATATAAATAAATTGTATTTAAATGACCTGTTTGGAACTACAATCCATAAATAGGCCTACATGTGATGGTCACGAGGTCTTGTTGGCCCAAAGGATAGATGGTCCCAATTACAAAGACTGAAGTATACACAGGGTAGGATGTCAAATGCCTTTTCAGACTCTTGAGACTCGTTATAGAGTCGTGCAAAGGGATTTCTAAGCCTCCTGTCGTCTACTGATTGTTTAAATGAAAAGAAAAAACAATTACTACAACACAGGCTGCATAATTACTCCTCAAATGAATTGTCAGTATTCATACAGAGCAAATATTGGAATTCCACGTACACTATGACCGTAAGGTCTAAAGCATAAGGATTAGCGCGATTTCTTCATCTCTGCGATTAAAGCCAATGAGAATAATAGCTTAGGAAACACTGCACTACTTTATGCTACTTTGCGAGGTTTGTCAACTTAGTCCTCTCTAAAATCTTATTACACAAGTCAAAGTAGCATTTCCTGCCCTGAAAAAAAAGTCGCATGAATGAGTGATTAATCGTCCATCCTGTCATAGTCAATTGGTACAATAAGTTGCTTGAAGTTTATTCAAAGTGATTTTAAATTTCAGCATTATGTGATTGAAAGCGATGGTTGTACTACATAGCGATTTAAAACGGTTCTGTGTAGAACACTCCATAGCATACAATCTGCAAAGGTTGTCTGGTAGTGGTATGATCAAAGGATGACCATTGACTACATTTCCATGAATGAGTGATCACAAATGGCTTGTGAAGTGTAACCCTACAATGATGCACAATGGTTAACATTGCTGCCACACAGTGCTGGGATTATGGGTTAGCTTCCAACCAAGACCATATTTGTGTGGAGTTTGCATGTTCTACCCGTGTTTGCATGGGTTTCCTCCAGATGCTCCAGTTTCCTCCTTCAGTCTAAAAACTTACTGGTAGATTAATTGGCTTCTGACAAAATTGATCCCGGTTGGTGTGTGTGTGTGTGAGGGAATTTAGAATGTAAGTTTCAGTGGGGCAAGGACTGATGTGAACAATTACATATTCTCTGTACAGCGCTGTGTAAGATGATAGAAATATATAAATAAGTAATAGACAATATCTCTATTTTTATATTCAATTGGGCTAGGTCAGGGTGGTCTGTTTTTGCTTTCGGGAAACATCATTAGAATCTAAGTAGGTGAAGCAGATGATGCTGGAATACATGCTCCATAGGAATTGGTCCATGACCTCCATCAGATTCTGTTTAACTTGACTGAAACAGCAGATAGCTGTTTGCAAGCGTTCACTGTCTCGCAGGTCAGCTGGCATTACTGAAGGTTGTCCTGTTGGATAGGGCTAAATTAACTTATATTTTAATACAGTACAACTGATAATGATAAAACATTATTTTACCTTTCAAGACCAGAGACTAACATCATAAAACATGTATTTAGTAAATGCACATTGCGCAGGTAAAGATTTCAGGTTCGGTTTTATGTGCATCTATAAATGCAATGTGAAGTCAAAGGCGTTTTAAGTCGCTCCCCTGTAAAGGTAGAATTTGGGCACTTGCCGCCCTGAATTTGCAAAAAAATATATGCATGTAGCACATTTTAGCTTAAATTGTTTGCTTCAACCTGTTCACACATACTCCACACGTATTCATAAAACACTGATTTAGGCTAAATGTTTTTTATGCACGTGCAAAAGGGCACTAATATCTGTCTCTTCCCCGCTCTTAAATTATGGCTTTCGCTAGCTCTCAGAATTTAATCTCCCTGGTGAGCTACATGTACAATCATTATTATCTGTTGGCCACAGCTCATTGTAACACACGTTTCACCGTTCTGACATCAGTGGTGTGTGTGCTGGATAAAGTATGTGATTTGGCAGATTGTAATGTTTAAGATTATTTTTTCCAGTAATATTTTAGGGTCAAGCAGAGGCCACAAAATGACTCCAATATACTACATAAATAAGGGGAGATATACAATCATTATAAAAGGTCAGATTTGCATACAGTTAAACAAAAATAATCCATACTAATGTATCTTCTTTGAAAGGCTTACCAGTCTTTTGCATATTTGTTACCAAATCTTAGGGTATAAAATATAGTTAATATACATAAATGAATCTAGCAACATATAATAATACAATAAAGTTATGCTTGAATAAATATGGGCAGTTTGTTCCTAACGGCAGTCCATCACTGCTATTAATCTTAAATTCCACAGAAGTTACAAATGAATTTCAGCGGTCCAGTTCATTCTATCACTCTAATGTATACTAGTGTTGTGTGCTGGCTACTTTTGTGCACTACCATTTTATTATATAGGTAAAGGGGAATTTACTGTCAAATAGCTTGTATAGAGAAATAAAGCCACTATTATAGTAGACCAGTACACATTAAAGCTTGAGTGTTGAACTGACTCACTATGGTTTGCCATTTCATCTTTTTCCTGTCAAATATGAAAATCATTTTTTTTTACGAGTTTATATGTACATAAAGTTCCTAAATGATGGGAAATTGGACCCAGATGAAAGGATTTAAATTTTTATCCGATGATTGATACAGGACTCTAGTAATACTCTGGATGCCACCAACAGTGCTCCCAGCATGCACCACATCTCCAGCAATGCTGCACACAATCTATTAATCCCCAGGGTAAACTGTGTGAAGACTGGGACGAGTTCTATATATAACTGTCTGAGAACGATATTCCCAGAAGAGAAAATGGGAGGAAGTCTCAGACAATGACACAGAGATGTAAAGGCAACGCTGGAGAGCCCACTTTTATAACTAAGCTAATGTTGTACAACAAAATTGTGTTGTACTGCTGGAGCCAGTGCTTTGTGTGTGTGTGTGTGTGTGTGTGTGTGTGTGTATCTTATCTCTCTAGTGTGTAAGGACACAAATGTTTGAGTACTATAGCACCCAGCTTATTGCATTTACCTTTTGCCTATATCACTTTCTATACTTTGGTTATATATAAATAAATAAAATCTCTCCTTTTAAGTTCCAGGTGACAGTATTTTGCAGATCAAAATATATACTTTTTAAATCTGGTGTTGATCCAATGTGTACATTTCCATCTTATTTGGAAAATGTATTTCTGATTTACATAAAGAGTTTTTAGCAATGTAGAAGTAGAAAATTTAATACAGTAATCAGACTTGGATAACTTGTGGCTCACCAGTTGTTGTGGAATTGCTTGGCTGGCAAAACATGCTGGAGCTTTCTGAATATTAAGAGTTAACTGTGATGACTATGCTCCATTGAGTACCAAATATCTACTGGGCTTTGTGTGCTCCAGCCACAAACCCACCAAGATAATGAATATTTGTTGTGACACCACTTGTGCTTTTGAATTGAACTGCCCCCGTTGAACTGGCTTTTCCGTTTCTCAAGGATAATCCATGCCTCTTATTCCTCCATTGAAGAGGACACAGCCTGATACAGCTCAGTCCTCAGGCAGTCTTCAGAAGCAGAGCCAGGGCAAAGGGGCTGAAGTGACGCAGAGCAAGCTGCTTTTGTGCCTGTAAATAAAATGGAGGAAGTGTCATGGAGCAGTGAAGGAAGGCAGATCCCTTAGCCCTGGGACTGTAGCTTCACATTGAAAGACATGTGTTTCTTATCAGGGCCTGTTGTGCTGCATGTAATCTCTGGAAGCTGCCAGATTTCTTATGTATTTGGCCTGGCTTCCAGTGATCCTGAATGAGAACGTTCAACATCCACCATTCTCTGTTCACTGACATTAAGCATACTGTATAGCAGTCACACCGAGGTCTGTACCACAGCAGGCCATGTACAAGGGGCACACCTCTATACAAATAGTTGTACAGAGAGTCACTTTCTCACACAGCCACTTCTGAAAGAGTTAACTAACTCTATTGCCTTTTCTGTCAGTAACTTAGGAGAGGATGAAAAAAAAAGGAATCAACTTCAAATACATAGGAACTAAGTACATGTTAGGGGTCATTAACTTGTGCAAGATGGCTTAGGTGCAGCACAAAATCCTCTGGTGATTTGCATTCCCATTAGAGTACATGGGCCTCCAGAGCAAGATCATCATCATCATCACCATTTATTTATATAGCGCCACTAATGCCGCAGCGCTGTACAGAGAACTCTCCTCAGTCCCGGCCCCATTGGGGCTTACAGTCTAAATTTCCTAACACACACAGACTATGGTCAATTTGTTAGCAGCCAATTAACCTACCAGTATGTTTTTGGAGTGTGGGAGGAAACCGGAGCACCCGGAGGAAACCCACGCAAACACGGGAAGAACATACAAACTCCACACAGATAAGGCCATTGTCGGGAATTGAACTCATGACCCCAGTGCTGTAAGGCAGAAGTGCTAACCACTAAGCCATCGTGCTGCCCAAGATGGCAGCATGTACCGAAGAGAGGGGGAAAAGCTGGGCAAAGCGAGGGCATTCCTTGCTAAGTACAGAGTAGGCACAGCAATGCGTCTGGTTCTGCGGGGCAGTGCAAAACTTTGGCTTCATTTTGAGGAAGGAGATAATATTGAAACGAGATAGAGGGGGAGCATTGTCTGGTGGAGATTGGGTTGGGTTGGGTTGTATACTTTTATCGAGATGCATTTTGCACCTTAGCAGAAGACTGTATTTCTAGATTCACTTTGCTAATGTAAAAAAATATTTTCAACACAGAAACGTGACGCATAAGTACACTCTTATATTTAGTTAAATAAGGCTAATGCGAGCAATATTTTAGGAATTTTCATATGACATTTAGTGCACAGTGTGACTCCCCCGCACACTTTATGCACTTTTAGTTTGCAGGGACATCTCCCCAGAATGGAGAGTAGGCTTGGACCCTGAAGAGCGTGGGGCGGACCACCTAGGCGAGTTGCTGCAAACCATGCAGTGTGCTTCGGTAAAGGAGGTCCGGTCTGTCACATGTTCACAGCAATGTGGGAGATATGTCAAGCTGCTGTATACACTCCGTGATGTGCCTGGTGTCAGTAGATTGATCAGCTGCAGTACTTGGGTGTGGCATTGGCTCACAGAATGGAGGCTTCCACTGATTAAAGGCACAGTTTAAGAAATTACCCACTCTCCTCTCCAGGCCTCTGGTGGTAATTCTTAAACATTCTGTATAATAAAGATCGCTGCACTTGGATTGCACCCTTGTTTCTGCTCTTTGAAACATAAATCAAACAAAGCTTAAAAAGATTGTTGACCTTCAGATGACTTATTGCACGTCCTCCCTTTTGTCTTGTCTACGGACAAAGAAAATGAACAACTCTGATATAAAGAACTGTTTACAAGCGCAGAAGGAAGCTGAAAGATAAAGCAACATGTTTAGTATAAATTGCTGGAGGGTACATGCATGCTAAAAAGTGAAAGTCATCTGACGAGGGAAATGTCCTTTCAAAGGCTGATATTTGCTGTTTAAGAAGTACATATCATTGGTGTCTTGCTAGAAAGTTTAACCTTGATGCCAGTTGTGTGCAGGACTTGTTTGACTTTTGAAATACGAAGCCACTTCCATATTGTCATCTTATTACTAGTTACCCCCCCCCCCCCCCCTCCTCATATATTTTTTTTTAAGCTAACCAAAGCTTGACGTTGTTTTAGATATGTTTCAGTGGAGGGTAAAATATACAATCACTCACTTGGACACACAAACACCCATATGTGAAGAAATCCACAATTACAGCTGAGCTATTGTAGCAAGGGGCAGCACAGTGGCCTAGTGGTTAGCACTTCTGCCTCACAGCGCTGGGGTCATGAGTTCAATTCCTGACCATGGCCTTATCTGTGTGGAGTTTGTATGTTTTTTTCCCTGTGTTTGTGTGGGTTTCTTCCGGGTGCTCCGGTTTCCTCTCACACTCCAAAAACATGCTGGTAGGTTAATCGCCTGCTATTAAATTGACCTTAGTCTGTGTGTGTGTGTGTGTGTGAGGGAATTTAGACTGTAAGCTCCAATGGGGCAGGGACTGTTGTGAGTGAGTTCTCTGTACAGCGCTGTGGAATTTGTGACACGATATAAATAGCTGATGATGATGATATTGTATTATCAGCAAAAATGCATAGCTCACCGCAGATATCCCAGCATCCCACTTTCGGGGAATAATGGGCGCTTACAGTTAGCAAAACTAAACTACTAAACATACTTTATAACTAAAGTATGCCATTCTTTCATACTTGCCAACTCTCCCGGAATGTACATGTACAGTACGTGTTACTTATATGCGGATACACAGTAAATGTACAGTACGTGTTACTTATATACGGATACACAGTAAATGTACAGTACGTGTTACTTATATGCGGCTACACAGTAAATGTACCGTACGTGTTACTTATATGCGGATACACAGTAAATGTACAGTACGTGTTACTTATATGCGGATACACAGTAAATGTACAGTACGTGTTACGTATATGCGGATACACAGTAAATGTACAGTACGTGTCACGTATATGCGGATACACAGTAAATGTACAGTACGTGTTACTTATATGCGGATACACAGTAAATGTACAGTACGTGTTACGTATATGCGGATACACAGTAAATGTACAGTACGTGTTACGTATATGCGGATATACAGTAAATGTACAGTACGTGTTACGTATATGCGGATACACAGTAAATGTACAGTACGGGTTACTTATATGCGGATACACAGTAAATGTACAGTACGTGTTATATGCGGATACACAGTAAATGTACAGTACGTGTTATATGCGGATACACAGTAAATGTACAGTACGGGTTACATTTCCCCTTAAACTTTGGGAACTGTGAATTCTAATCTCGGTCAATACAAACACAGGAAATGTTCCCTTTCTTCCTGTGACTCACACATGAGAGCTAGACCTATATCTGCTGCATTCAATACAACTTCAGCAGAACCTGGCTCTGTTGATTACATTTTTATTAATAAAGTGATGGGAATTCTAATGAAACATTGGTTACAATACAGGAAATATAGCTCTAGAGTAACGTAGTGAATTGTATTTTGTCATCATAGTTACCTTCCTTTTACATCTAGTCATTGTCATTCTCAAACATAAATAAAACACTGAAGCGTTTATGATGATCAGCTGACATAGGTGTTTGGATTTGGAGCAGAAGTTCCAAAACCTCTCTGCATGAGACCGTACATATACCTTTCTTAACAAACCTTAAAATGCATCTGTTACCACTGCGTGGAGTCAGCAATTTTGTGGGCTGAGCACAGCTATTCATTTTTATGTGGACAAGTGACATCATAGAGGCACGACGGAAACACACGCATTAAGACGTTTTCACAATACCAATTGTTTAAATCGTTTGTCCTAAAAATTGAGCGCTTGACGCGCATTGTAATGGTTCTGACAGGGCAGAAAGACATTTTCACTCTATACTTAATTTATCATCCTCCTCATCATCATCAGTTATTTATATAGCGCCACTAATTCCGCAGCGCTGTACAGAGAACTCCCTCACATCAGCCCCTGCCCCATTGGGGCCTAACCTACAGACACACAGAGAGAGAGAGAGAGACTAGGGTCTATTTTAATAGCAGCCAATTACCTACTAATATGTTTTTGGAGTGTGGGAGGAAACCGGAGCTCCCGGAGGAAACCCACACAAACACGGGGAGAACATACAAACTCCACACAGATAAGGCCATGGTCAGGAATCGAACTCATGACCCCAGTGCTGTGAGGTAGAAGTGCTAACCACTAGGACCTTTGTAGGGTCATTAGACTAATCAAGCATTTTCAGTAAACTTAAATCTGTTTGTCTGAACAATTGGAAAGAATTTTCACAGAAAATCAGATTATTGATGAATATGGCAATCTACTTTTGATTGTATTGGATCGATTTTTCCTCCACTCATGTCAGTTTTTTGCCAATTGGCAATAAACCGAAATGCCTATTCTGGGCTTTGTGTTGTACAAATACCTGATAATAGCACAAAAAATAATAATGAAGGCTATTTCTGGTATACCTTCCAAACAAGCATACAGTGAGCAGCATTGTACTAGGGCTGAGCAAGGCAAGCAATGTACCAAAATAAATCTTGAGCATGAGAAAGTTTGGATGAATGGTGACAAGAGCCCATTGTATATAGTATCTGTTTTCTCAATAGTGCACAATGAAAATCATTGCAGTGTTTGGAGAGATATGAACTTGGAACCCCAGCTGCATAAAGCAGTGTGAACATTAGCCACAACCATGTAGTATACACTGTGTGTTAGTACATGTGGCTAATGTTCATACCACAGAGTAATATTCTGTTTGATAGAGTAGCACTATTTGGAGAATGCACTTGTATAGCAAGTCTGTTGTGTCACATTTAGCTGGGTTGAGCAGATCAAGCAAGTACTTCCCTAATATAATACACAATCCTCAATCTATACTATTTAGAGCAGACTTGACCAAAATCATGTCATTATCAGAAACCAATTAATCCAATCTAGCACAAATTTTAAAGTAACAAGGGAATCATAGTGGCCTAGTGGTTAGCACTTCTGCCTCACAGCACTGGGGTCATGAGTTCAATTCCCGACCATGGCCTTATCTGTGTGGAGTTTGTATGTTCTCCGTGTTTGCGTGTGTTTCCTCCGGGTGCTCCGGTTTCCTCCCACACTCCAAAAACATACTGGTAGGTTAATTGGCTGCTATTAAATTGCCCTTTAGTCTCTCTCCGTTTGTGTGTGTGTGTGTATGTTAGGGGATTTAGATTGTAAGCTCCAATGGGGTACTGATGTGATGTGAGTGAGTTCTCTGTACAGCGCTGCGGAATCAGTGGCGCTATATAAATAAATAGATGATGATGAAGATCCATCGGCCTAAATATAAATACTTACAAAATGTAGACATTTTTAGGTGTATTAGTTACATGTTTTCCAGGATTTAACCAGGTCTGTTTTAGGGTATTGAGGGAATTTGTTTTTTTTTTTGTTTTTTTTAAATCATTTGAGGAGTGGATAAAATTATATTTGCTAATATTCCAAATAGAAAATAAAAAAAACCGCCACAGGGTTGGGTTTGGGGGGTGGGGGGCACATCACTTATCCGGTCCAAACCTCTTTTCGATCATCTCAAACCGCGATAGCTTTCCTGGTAGTCCACACCACTTTTAAATGCTCTTATTCGGGACTGTCTCAAGAAACTCTGGAATGTTGGTAAAATGCAGGAAACCATATGAATTAAAAAAATCCTTTTTCAAATCTTTTGTAGAAGAACAAATTAGATTACCTCAAGGTGTTGCACATTGCAGTGAGTTTCATAATTTTATATGACCTACATTTAATTATAATGTATTAACTAGTCATGCTGTAAACAGCAGTATTTCATATAGTGCTGTACACCATTATATTGTCTATTATTATTGCCCTTCCTTTCTTATAGTTATATACAGTATTAGTAAACTTATTACAATTTATTGAGAAGGCCATGACTTTTTGAAGGATTATGGGTATTTGTTTACAATATATATCTCAAGAAAGGATCATGGGTCTTTCCTTCCAGTGGTTGCGGGATGCCAGGATGTAAGTATAGCCACTTCAGTAGTGCAGATGGGCCAAACATTGTGTACAAATTACAGGAAATTGCTACCTAGAGATGCATTAAATTATATTAGTCCCAAATAAAAGTCTAAATTGTGGGAAAAGCTAAAATGTTAAGGGTTGGAATGTGTATATATACCATGTTTACAAGTAGTTGTTTCAATGAGCTAAAACAGGCACAGTAGGCACGGTTTATCTGTATGCACTTTTTTTTTCTGTGTCCCAGTTATGTATTTAATTGGTAGTGTTTATTTTCATGTTCTTTTTCTACATGTATCGCATAACAGCTGGGCATGGTAACCTGCAGTACAACTGCACCAGTTACTCTGGAAATATCTATCATAGACCTTAATGGAACAATGCCCCTGTGGAAGAATTTCTTACAAAGCAATAAAACAATTGATTGGCTTTATTAAAGACTATTGTGTGAAAAATTGAGTATCTTTCATGGGAAAACCATTCTTTACACTAAGTGTCTATGCAAATCATATTCCTTTGAATGATTACTTCAGTGTAATGAAAAAAAATTACTTGATATTTTTTTTTTAATAGCGTGAATGTTGCAGAGAGTTGGTGCTGACTGACAGAGGCAACTTACCATTATTCCCTTTCCTAGTTTTGTGTTATACTTTTAATGCTCCACCTGTTTTGTGACTCTGTTGTACTTTGGCAGAAAAGCGTATTTCCAGATGCAGTCCGAGCAATGTAATAAAAATCTTCTCACACACAATTTCCACATCTAATAAAGGAGATATTGATGTTCCCTCTTTCTCAGACTAATATAAGTCATATTATTTTATTATTATTTTAAGTCACTATGTTATTCCCAGGGGTTGGTAATAAAGTTGTAGGAGGTTGGACTTTTTCACCTTTTATACTTCTTGTTTGCGGAGACATGTCCTGAGAGCGGAGGGTAGGTGTGCGCCTTAATGGAGTGCAGAACCAAGGTGTATTGTAGTGCACATTGGCTGCATATTATACATGACCCCATTAGGTACAACAAATATACACCGTATCCTTCATGCACCGGGCTACCATTTAAAATTGTTTAAAATCGGAGCTCTATGATGAAGGGTTATTTTATTTTTGACTATTTTTATTGTTTCCTCCTGTTTCAAAAGAAACGAGGCAGTTTCAGGCCTGAGGCAGAATTGGCAGCTTCAACTTGCAAAGGATAATCTCGACTCCTACGCATCCATGCACACTTCCCTCTCACGTAGGGCCGTTTTATGTCACTAGTGGTTACAGGCAAAGATCTTGCTCGTTAGCCCTTACACCCCTTTCAAAGACTTGAGGGGTAACTTACAGCTGCGTCCGAAAACCGTACACAAAATTACATTGTGCGTTTCACAAATAGGAGTCTCTTGGTAGAAAGTTGTCCTTTTTTGTCTTTCTAGGGCATCAGGTGGCTCTGATAAAAGTGCTTAAAATCCACTGCTCTTCAGGCTCCTTTAATAGAAAGTCTAATGTTGGGGTCAGGACAAATGCTTCATTAGTCCCTTTATTAAAAAAGTCCTGCCTTCTCAAACACTAACCTTAGAGACTAAAGGAAATACCCCACCATAGAGGACGCCCCCCCCCCCCTTTAATTTAAAATATGAGTTTTGACCTTTGCATCCAGCTACTGTTCAGATCAAGTCAAGTTAGACTTAATGAACCAAAGGTCCTTCTCTTCAGAAATGTCTGTGCCATGTCATCCTCTGGTGTTGTCTATTTTGAAATCCCCAACACGAAAAGCAACTTGTGCCATGGGTTCCATTACTGTTGATTTGTGGCATATATCTGAGCTACATCTAGGTACTTTCACATACAGTATATATAATTATATAATCATCATTTATTTATATAGCGCCACTAATTCCGCAGCGCTGTTCACATCAGTCCCTGCCCCATCGGAGCTTACAGTCTAAATTCCCTAATATAGACACACACAGACAGACAGTGAGGGAGACACTAGGGTCAATTTTAATAGCAGCCAATTAACCTACCAGTATGTTTTTGGAGTGTGGGAGGAAACCGGAGCACCCGGAGGAAACCCACGCAAACACAGGGAGAGCATACAAACTCCACACAGATAAGGCCATGGTTGGGTATTGAACTCATGACCCCAGTGCTGTGAGGCAGAAGTGCTAACCACTAGGCCATTGTACCATGGTAATAATTTACCATTTATAGCATTGCAGATTTGATAACTTTATCCTCCTCAGTTCTAATATCGCTCTGTTAAGAAAAGGGCCAGGTCTGACCAAGCTTTTAGTTGTATTAGACTGTAATGAATTGATTGTACATTATTCCACGTTCCTTCACGTTGCTGGTTAAGATACGGGCATCCTTTTCCTATGTATTTGCCAGTTTTATCAATACTTGATATGTGACAGGAGCTGCTGGCCTTTATATTCTTGCTGTTGCTTTCTTACGTAACCAATATCCCTCCCCTTTTTGCACTACTGATAATATATACAGACACAGAATACCATAGCTGGCACTAATCCGTCTCGCAATGTTTTTATGATTATATAATAGGTTATATAATACATAAGTAAACTATGAAACCAAGATGCTTCCAAGTATTGGCAGAAGCTGGTATTATTGCTGAGAGCAAAACCGCATTATTTCACTTTTCATTAAAGTAACTTAGGTACTCTTGTATAACTATGATAAATACATCTATTAAGAATTGTCATCACTCACCGTATATGGGATTTATGTAATTAAAAAATGATACTTCTATCAGCACACATGCAGAGATTTTTGTAATGCCGTCGCTGCAATGATGTGCTTTCCCCAATAGGCCAGTGTATCGGCACGGTCGTTCTAGCTGGGCAATTTACAAGTACCTGTGAGAACACCACTGCTGTGCTAGGAACTATTGTGCCACATGCATGTGCAAATACACATTCCTAAGCCGTGAATCACATGAGCCTTTTAAAGCTGCAGTTTGCAATTTTAGCAAGTTTAGCTCATATCCCTGTATATAGATAGAGAGAGAGATGTGTGTGCATATTATATAGGTAACTTTCCAAGAGGGGGTCCCCTTCACCAACCAGATGTTTCGGGTTTTTTTTGCAAACCAGGACAACTTGCAGCGGAATTCCAGGAGTAGAGCAGAATGCAGTCGCCGCCCCCCCCATAAATAATAGCACACACATGTCAATATAAAATGGTTTTGTTGTGGTTCCCCCCAGTGACAGGTAGATCTCCCATCGAATGGTGATTTAGTTTGGAGCTCAGTAAACAGTACAAGGCCTAGGACAAGTTATTTAGTTATGTTAGGATGACCTGTGTCCAGCAACATGGAAAAGAGTCTCTTCTCTTTAAATCAAAAGGCATTTTGACTTTCTACAATACCAGGGAACTCGCATAGAAGCTGCTTTAATGTATCTGCAACCCGGAGGCTATTACTACAGTGGTGGAACCTCTGTCCAAATGCTCCTTTTACCCTTTTGTTATGCCTGAATATAATGGCCGCAGTGGTCGCATTGTATCCCTTCAATATCCACAGCCAAAAAACATTATGTGTACTAGACAAACCGCTCCACTGTGTTCCTGTGACTCTTTGTATTACCTATTTTTACCATAGGATGAAGTTGGGTAATGTGCTACTTTTTTGTTTTATACCCCCCTGACCTGGCCTTCTGCGTGTCTATAGTGTGTGTAGTGTGTAGTGTGTGTTCCATTTGTTTCCATCAATGATCATTTGCTTATTGGATGCACTTATTGATTTATTGTATTATACAATACAGTGTTAACCATTAAAAAATGTATGATAGCCAAATGTTGGGTTAATTATCACACCAAAATTTTCTTTTAACAATTCTTTGCATATTTGAAAACTATTTGCAGGAACACTTTGTTGTTGGTTGGCAATTGTGTAGAGCAGGGCCGGCTAGTGCTCCCCAGCTGTTCTACAGCTACAGTACTGCCGTGCCCTGCCATACTGGGAGCTGCTCAAAGGTCAACACTCCTCTCATTATCAGGAGACACACTTTAGAAATACAATTATATAACTAAATGACTTGTAGCGAAAAAAAAATAAGAAATCATATATAGGTCTTATTTGGGCTCAGTTGGGTAATTGTGACATCTAGATCCATCTGGTAACATGGACAGTCTGTTGTACTTTGCTTTTTCTGTTTTATTATATTACAACAAAATGAAATGTGCTTCTGGTGTCTGTTGTGCAAAGCGCTTTCAGATTGGCTGAGTAATGTAACCCCTACTGTATAAAAACGCAAATTCACGCACGCCACTGTGAGGAAGCAATGGGCTAACCTTAATTTACTAATGCACCTCGTTTTGCATGTGAAATGCTTTTTACTCCTTTATTTTCCCAGCTTTCCAGGTTTCTGGAGAATCTAGTATCTGGTATATTTAATAAAGATTAAGCCCATGGGGACCCACTCCCCTTAGGATCCCCCGACCCGTTTAAACTGTAGGTTAATATTGTGTACATTGTATGCTTAAACTGTGTTTCCATGTATATTAAACATACATCTGCAAGAGAGCTGTAGCCCCCTTGGGGAGAGACTGATCCTGCAAAGACTGCTCTAAGCGCAGTCTACTTCATAGGTGCATTAAGTGTCAGTTCATGCAACTGCTGGTAGTAGGAGTATGCAGGGATAAGACCGGGTAACGCACACAGGAAGTTCGATTAAGTCTGGATCTATGGATCACTCAAAAAGACTGGTTTTTAATTCAGGGAGGTTACCAGAGCTAAGTTAGTCATCCGTAATTAGGCTCCGTGTATTGAGAACCATTAAGCAAGTCTGTTCTCTTCAGGCTTTGTGGAGCCAATGCCGGAAGGTGGTCCAGGAGTGAGATAAGAATATAATTCTTGCAAGATATAACAGCAATACAGTACAATGATCTTGTTAGCAGTGAAGGCCTTTTTTAATTTATTCTGGCCAGAATTTAATGAAAGCCAGAAATATGTTGTTCTAAAAATAAAATTTAAAATAAAAAAACAATATCGTGCTTACCCAGAAATTTACAAAAGTCACTTGCCAGTGAAAACTGGCACGTTGACAAAACGCTTTTCTTGGATGGGTTAAACGATTAGCACTAAAAAATTCCTTAGTTTTGGTCTTTTTTTCTACTTTGCAAACATTATTGGATCATGGGCCCAGAAAATGTGTGTGGAACAGGAACTAGGCATGGTTTGGGCATATAACAGGTAGGGCTTATCTGTTACCTGATTTCAAACTGTTGGGAGCATCTCCTTTTATATAGTGTCCACAGCAAAGGAAAGGTCCTCTGTAAATCACCCATAATGCTTTGTGCATGCCTGCCCAAGTTTCCACAGAAAGCCTTGTATAGTGCTGTTTGTGACTGGTACTTGACGATAACTACACCCTCTTCATTTCTTCTTCAGCTTTGCTCTGCAGAAGTAAAACCTATTTGTTTTACCGTGGGGGTGGGGGGTGTAGCTGTCTATTGGGGTGCTTTAGGTGTCTCTGCTGTGAGTTCTTGCCATTGTTGTTGCTTTTGCAGGAGTGGCAATACTGATAATTGTACAGGAATTATCTCTGCAAACACTGAGCTATAAATAATATGCTACAGTTACAGAGGGATCCCTGGAGCCATTCTGAAAATAAATGTGCGTGTGTAGATTAAAAAATAATGATTGCTGTTGCAGACTGCCAATCATTATGCTGTGTTGTATTGTGCCAGAGAGCACGACACCTCTCACTTATTTTTTTTTAAAGTGTTGCAAAAAAACTTAAAAAAAAAAAGACTTAAAAGAAAAAGAAAAGCCGGTTTAAATCATCTAACATGACAGGTTGTGGTGCTAAACAAAGAAGCATTTAAATATATTAAAAAAAAAAAATATTATGCAAAGAAAAACCTGAACCTTCAGCTCAGCAGTTTAACGCCTGCTCAGACTTGTGTTGGGACCGTGGTTCTCTAACCTTGACGATCATTTTCACTGACAATCTTTTAATAACTTGCTGTCAACCAGCAGTTTTTAATGATGCCTCATTTACATAATTTATGTAATTGTAAAACTTATCTGAAAGTGAAAATAATTGCATAATAGAAGAAAAGTAGAGAGTCAGGAATTCAAAATAAGAAGTTCACACTTTGATTCCTAATCACGGGGTTGAGGCAGGATCAGCGCCACCATAAGCTGAACCTAGGCGGTTTCCTGGGGCACCTATAGTGACGGCCTGCTTAAAATATCCAATGTCTTTAATGCCTCCACACAGCGTGCCACTATCTGGTATGGAGAAGAGAAGCAGCCGAAAGCTGTCACCTGCTGCTCTTCCATGGGATGAACGGAGTGTGGCGCTTGGCTATGATGTCACAGCCCTGGGCCATCGTCTCAAATTCCCAGGCGCAGGTTTTTCAAAAAGGTCACAGAGCGGCCTGTATTTGTATATGCATATTTTGCAATGTTCGCAAAGGAGGCGGGAGGCAACATGCCAGTCACCATAAAAAAAAAATCTATAATTTTTTATTTGAGTTCTTTCATACTGATGTGATGTCATGCAGGTTAGGGACCCCAGCAAGTCAAGTTTTGCAGATTTTGCTGTGTAATGTTATTAGCTAAATCAGTTAGAACAGTTCACAGTTATAGTTATGGGATTGTGGGGGCACCCTTTATGATAAAAATTAGAATTTACATACTCCATTCTTTAAGCAAACAAATTACTTTTTGTATTTTATTTGATATATATGTTGTCTTGTAGATGTTGATGTGTGATTTGTTGACCTCATGGAACTTCAGTGATATTTAGTAACCTCTATATGCTGAACTGGTATTTTCTGGAGTAAATTGTATAGATTTGATAACTTGGTTTTGTGTTTCATTGGTTATTCATGTGTTGTACTGTTTCTGGTTCAAGTGTAATAATTAAATACAGCATATTAAAATGTTTTATCAGGATACTTCCACTTTAATGCTAAAAAACGTCAAGCTCAGGATCTTGGATCTTGACCAATCATATTCTTGATAAGGCAAACATTCCTTGTCCTAGATAATGATGCTGATAGCATTTTTAATAAAATGATGCAAGACATGGATCCTTAACTGTTCATCTGCTGACAGAATTCATTCTATAAAGGAATTTTCCGTCTTGGAGAAGTTCTGTATTATACCCCCTCCATTAGCAGTTATAGCTCTTTGGTCTATTTAGTAGTTGGGGAACACACGTAGCCGGGACCCCTGACAATCCTCTTATGAGCTGCTTGTGTTTCTGTAGCAGGGGAGATCTGATGCTGCATGCTCTAAGGAATAGCCATAGATCTATGGCGCTCCCCTTATACTGTGTATTTAACCCCATATGACATTTAATTTAAACTTTTAAGTTTTAGCTCCCTTTAAATTAAATGGGGATTGTGATTTACAGAATTAGTATCGCAGTTACGTGAACGCGCAAAAACTGTGTAATAGTCCATGATGGGCTTTGCTTTGGTGAAGAGAATGAAAAACATGCTGCCTGGCAAACCGTTTGATGTCCAGCAATCCCTTATGATGCCACTTGGATTCCTATTCCGTACACACCATGGCATTCATTCACATGCATGTCAAGTAGACAATACAGATTGGTTACGGTTTAATCTTTATAATGCACATCGCTCTGCCTAATGTTCATCCTCCTTTGATGTAACCTCTACCTAGTCTGTTTAATGCATCGACCTCACTGTTCTTTGTCCTGCTACTATAATTGTCTTCTGGCAATATTGCTTAGTAATTGGGGTAATGGAATCCTTGCCTTTGTACAAGTAAGTACACACCGTGTTCACAAAACAAAGCTTAATACAAGTGCTGTCTATATACATCTGTCCTTCCTTGCTGTATGTGCTCTCAGCCTCTCCCTTGCTCAGTGATTTGTGGGTCACCCTCTCTAGTAATTAAAATCTGGTTCTCAGAAGGGGTGTTACTCCGTGAACCTTAAATTATCACTATGCTGCGTTCTAAAGGCCCTCCTGTGTTTCTGCAAGCCTTCATTTTCTACAGGGAGCTGCTAAATATAAGCTGTAATTGGCAGTTTGTGTGTGAGGGAGTGCATACAATAGAAACTAGGATGGGATACAACACTTTAAACCAGTGACTTTGCCCCCTGATGTCCCAAAGTAAATAAAAGTTTTTTTGTTGTTTGTTTTGTTTTTTGTTTTTTTGAAGACTGGATTACACTGTATCCTCTTCATAAGAGCTCTCTAAAAAGAAACTAACTTATTACTGTGGTATGTCCCTTCCTCTGTCCTGTGTCCAGGATGTTCTGCAATGCCATTCTGAAACATCTGGAAGATATGCCAAGGTGGGTCTGAAGCGCGCAGCAGTGCCCTATAATCGGAGAAAATAAGAGAGAGCATTACTATATATAATGTTCTTATAATTGTTTTCTTTGTCTTTTTGAACTGTGTTTTTATACAATCTACCAATATCAAATACGTAAAACTAACCTCTCCCATAGCCCCAGTTAGATGAATATTTGGGGTCAGATGTGTCGATTGCAGCTGATTGGATGGCAGTGGCTGTTAAGGGAAAGACAAGAGTTATGTTGATAAATATTCGGTATGGGTGGAGTGCTTATTCAAGTCTAACCATGCAAATCTGTATTTTATACCAGTATAATACTTTCTTTTTAATGTCTAGGAAGAACACCCAAGAGCTGCATAGAATTGATAGTCACACATTCTTTACACACAGTGCTCATCCAATGCCAGCTGACATTGACATACTAACATAACTGTGCAATGCTTTAAGATTTACTAAACCTCTGCTAAGAAACTGCTGTATACCCATAAAGGTTGCTTCCAAAGTTAGACTTTGATTTGCCGCCTTCAGATGACTTCTTGTCTTGTACATGCTTGGCTTCCACTTTTAATATAGATGGACTTCAATTCTTTTAGACAAATGGTGCTATCAGACAGCCTTAAGTATTGGATGGATGCCAATGGTGCACTGTCACAGAGGGTGATAAGAACAAGCAAGGCTAATACTCTGAGTTTTCGAGGATGTACAGGTCCTCTTTAGCCAAGACCACGGGATTTAATCACGAGAACTTACTCATCCACATCATCATATAAAGTTTTTCACATGCTTGAAGTCAGGTGTATAAAGGCTTCTTACTGCTTGAACACCCAGCATGGACCAGTATAGATGGTGTCCAGCTTGCTTGTGTCAGGTTTTGTCTGAAACATTCAAGCTGTATCTGCATATTGCTTTATCTTTCTGGCCTTCTCTTTCAGCCATTTATTTATATTCTTGGGCAGAGATGCTTATTTTCACTAGTCTTGGGAACCGGACTATGTTCTGGGTGCATTTATTAAAGCTGTGTCGTATCAAGGGCAAGACAACTAAACCTATCTATCTGAGGATAATAAACATTCAGTGCTTTTCAGGCATGTATTTATAAGAGTTATGTTAAAAAAAAAAATCTTTGCCTTTACGCCATGACTGCAAGCAATGTCCTGTGATTTGGGTGTACGGTCATGGCCAAAAGTTTTAAGAAGGACACAAGTATTTGGGTTCACAAAGTTTGCTGCTTCAGTGTTTTTAGACCTTATTGTCAGATGTTGCTATGGTATACTGAAGTAAAATTACAACCATTTCATAAGTGTCAAAGGTTTTTATTGACAATTGCATTAAGTTTATGCAAAGAGTCAATATTTGCAGTGTTGACCCTTCTTTTTGAAGACCTCTGCAATTTGCCCTGGCATGCTGTCAATCAACTTCTGCGCCACATACTGACTGATGGCCGCCCATTCTTGCCTAATCACTGCTTGTTTTTTGTTTGTCTACCCGCCTGTTGAGGATTGACCACAAGTTCTCAATGGGATTAAGGTCTTGGGAGTTTCCTGGCCATGGACCCAAAATTTCGATGTTTTGATCCCCAAGCCACTTAGTTATCACTTTTGCCTTATGGCAAGATGCTCCATCATGCTGGGAAAGGCATTGTTTGTCAACAAACTGTTCTTGGATGGTTGGGAGAAGTTGCTCTTGGAGGATGTTTATGCATGGTTGTGTTCTTAGGCAAAATTGTAAGTAGCCCACTCCCTTGGTTGAGAAGCAACCCCACACATGAATGGTCTCAGGATGCTTTACTGTTGGCATGACACGGGACTGATGGTAGCGCTCACCTTTCCTTCTCCGGTCAAGCGTTTTTCCAGATGCCCCAAACAATCTGAAAGGGGAATCATCAGAGAAAATGACTTTACCCCAGTGCTCAGCAGTCCAATCCCTGTACCTTTTGCAGAATATCAGTCTGTCCCTGATGTTTTTCCTGGAGAGAAGTGGCTTCTTTGCTGGCCTTCTTGACACCAGGCTATCCTCCAAAAGTCTTCGCCTCATGGTGCGTGCAGATGCACTCACACCTGTCTGCTGCCATTCCTGAGCAAGTTCTGCACTGGTGGTGCCCTGATCCCACAGCTGAATCGACTTTAGGAGACGGTCCTGGTGCTTGTTGGACATTTTTGGGCATCTTAAAGCCGCCTTCACAACTATTGAACCTCTCTCCTTGACGTTCTTGATGATCCGATAAATGGTTGATTTAGGTGCAATCTTACTAGCAGCAATATCCTTGCCTGTGAAGCCCTTTTTGTGCAAAGCAATGATGACTGCACGTGTTTCCTTGCAGGTAGCCATGGTTAACAGAGAAAGAACAATGATTTCAATCACCACCCTCCTTTTAAAGCTTCCAGTCTGCTGTTCTAGCTGAATCAGCATGACAGAGTGATCTTCAGCCTTGTCCTCGTCCACACTCTCACGTGTGTTAATTAGAGAATTAATGACTTGATGTCAGCTGGTCCTTTTGTGGCAGGGCTGAAATGCAGTGGAAATGTTGTTTTGGGGATAAATTTCATTGTCATGGCAAAGAGGGACTTTGAAATTAATTGCAATTCATCTGATCAATCTTCATGACATTCTGGACTATATGCAAATTGCATCATAAATGCTGAGGCAGCAGACTTTGTTAAAAATATTTGTGTCATTCTCAAAATCTTTTGCCATGACTGTATATAGTAGATACTAGTACTCTAAGAATCTAGAGTATTAATATATGATCACTGTTACCACCTTATCCAGTACAAAGCAGATGAATAACAATCCCCAGGGCTCAATCTTATGCCAAGAAGAGAAATTGTTTGCAATTTGTCACTAGACCGTTAATATATACATTAATCAAGTGGCAATAATAGCTTGTATCTTAAAATTTGATTAATCACAATGTGCAATAGTAAAGTGTCACAAGGTTATATTTAACAATGCCAAAATGCATTAATTAGTAACCCTAAAGTATTATCAATAGAATTCTTTATTTTCTGTAGAGTAGTCCCCAATATAGATTTGTAATCCATAAATCTATCTTATTGGCACAGAAATATTTAAACTATGATGCTTACACAGTTTCTGAATGACCACAGTCTTTCGATTGAGGCCAATATACAGACTATTTTTCTTTTAGCGTTAAATACAATAGACTGAGTAGGATCATTGGCAAATAAAATGATCTACCTAGTTTACAGAGTGTAATAAGAGATTATCTAACAGGTATTTGAATCTGACACAACTGAAGAGCCTTCTCTGTTTGCTGGGTGAGCATAGTGTACAGACACGCATACATCCCCACCTGCTCATCATCCGTCTGACTTAACGGGGTATGTAATACTAGTAGTTTTTTTTTTTATGTCCACAGATTTAGATATCTGTTGGGTACACTGTACTAGTTAGTGTATCTGACCAAAAGTGTAAGCTAGGTAGGTGGTTGTAATTGTAATGTGAACCCAATGGGTGTATTCTATTTAACTATGTAGAAAATAAACTGTCCACAATTTTTTTTTTTATTAATTTTAAAACCTTTTGCAAATGAATAAAGTATTGCCATCTGTAAGCAATTACAACTGGTCTGTATATTTCCCATGATTTAAATTGCTTAAAATATATTAGACAACATGCCAAACTCCTGGGCACTGTCACCTCTGTGAAAAGAGTAGGTGGCTGTGAGGCTTATGTAAATAGCTTCTTGTTTGACAGCCAATAGTCAGGTTTTTCCATTACACGTCTATAAACCTCCACAAAAGCAAGGTTTGTTAATGCCAATTTCTCGTCCATTAAGAACAACTTGTTGCTGGAGTTAATTTCTCAGACACTACAGTGAAGTTATTTGACAGTCTATACGCTGCTGTCAGGAGTCAAAAAATGACATTTGGACCAATAGTAAACCAATGTTTTCATGTCTATAATAACCTCATATAGCATTTTCTACTTTTCAGCTTACGGATTTTATAAGACATGATAATATTATTTTCTCATTTGTAAATTATAATAGTCTGAAAACAATGGCACATCCCATATTCATAGCAAAGTTTCTTGCAGGCAGTTTAAGAATGTTTGTATTTTTCTTTTCACTCTCTCCTGCGCTCTCCCCAGCTCGCTCGTTCGCTCTCCCTAGAAAGACGTGCTGGATATGGTGTGCTTACATGTATGTAGCTTCTCCGCACTAAAGTGCTTATGGAAATCATTGTTAAATATTGGCAAGGATGTTACCGTGGTGTTTCTGTTCCATTAAAACAGCAAGATAAATGTCAAATCCTTTCTGGCAGAATTAATGCTTGTACAAAGTCATGACAGAGGGGCTGATCCTGTCTATCCAACAATGACTCTAATGCTAGGGCCTTTGTCAAATGAACACTGATCTTGCAGCTTGATAAATCATGGGAGGAAGGAAATACATGTTTGACCCGTGAGGATATGAGTGTAAAACAGCGCAGACAGGAACAAAAGAGGAAGTCATTTAGCAGTGTAATAAATTAGCAGCGCCGTCAAAGAAAGCACAAATAAAACGAACACTGGTTTTAATGGGGAAAATGTTTCAGAACAGCAGGTGTTTTCTTCAATGTCTGTATTTTATATTTTAAGCAGAGAACACGATTTCAGGACAGTTGACATTGAAAGCAAAAGCACCAGTGTCACCTAGGTTGTCAAGTACCAGAAAAAAAAAAATCCAAATTGTGTTTTCTGCAACAAGAAGCTTATAATAAGGCATCACTCAGCAATGCTACTAACTAATGCAGCGATTTCTATTGTATTGTTTACGCTCTTTAATACGTAAATGTGAAAATAATTGATTTTGGTTGTTGTAATGTATGTTTACATATAAAAGCTGGGGAATGTATGCTGACTAAGGGGCACATTTATCAATCATCGGCAAAAATGAAAAATGGTTATCAATCCTTATCGCATGGATAAGGATTGAACTATTTCTCAAATTTATTAAAAACGGATCACAGGAACAGCAGTTCCGAAAAACTGCTGTTTTTGTGATAAAAAAAATCATACTTACCCCCCCCTCTTCAGAAGCGCTGTCTCAGGATCTCCTCCAGGTGTTCTTCGTTCCTCTTCATTCTTCAATTGCACATGTGCACAAAGATCCCTGCTCTGTCTCTGCAACTATCGTTGCAGAGAGTGAGCGGTGAGTGACGGAGGGATCATGTGATCCCTCCACACATGCGCTGTCCAGCTCTGCTCTTCGGAGCAGAGCTGACAGCATTGGAGTTTTTCAATTATGATAACGTATGCCAGTTTCAGCTGGCGTACATTAACATGACAAGTTTACGAAAAAAATGTTTTTTCGGAACTTGTTAGATTGCGGTTGGGAGCAGTCACCATACTGTAGAATGGTGACTGCTCCCAAAAAACGAAGAGGAGTGCAAAGCAGCAGATATTCATGATATCTGCTGCGATACACCTTTCATAAATATGCGGGACACAGAGGGACCTTAATTTCACGGTAAGTGCACTATTGTGCTTTCTTAAATATGCCCCTATGTAAGGAAATAAGAAAGCACAGGTGGGCTACCATCAATAGCCTCTCTTGAAAGGATTTTTCCACATTTCCCTATTATTCTGTTTTATTTCCTGCGCTATATTTCTTTTTGAAAGACAGGTCATGCTGTTTTAACCTAATTTACTTATTTTCAGCAGATGGGTTCTAATTTGAACCAAATCAATTCAGTTGACGTTGTCTACTTTGATTTAGACCAGGCTTTTGATGATGTGCTGCATTTCAGACGTGCGTATAAAATAAAGGAAAAGCAGAAATGAAAACAGACTGTT